>NW_027422194.1:0-244526 GCF_037893015.1 Macrotis lagotis | reverse complement strand
AAGGCAAGGAAAGGGTAACGCAAGGCAAGGCACGGTGAGGCTAGGCAAGGCTAATGCACGAAAACGCAAGGCTAGGCAATGCACGACAATGCAAGGAAAGCTTAAAGCAAAGGAAGGCACGGTCAGGCGAGATAAGGCTAAGGCACGACAACGCAAGGCTAGGCAATGCAGGGAAGGCAAGCAAAGAGTAACGGAAGGTAAGCAAGGCAAGGAAAAGCAAGGAAAGGCAAGGGTAACGGAAGGAACGGCACGGCAAGGGGAAACAAGTCTAAGGCATGACAACGCACGCTAGGCAATGCACGGCAAGGCAAGGAAAGGGTAACGCATGCGAAAGCACGGTCAGGCGAGGAAAGGCTAAGGCACGACAACGCAAGGCTAGGCAATGCACGACAATGCAAGGAAAGCTTAAAGTAAAGGAAGGCACGGTCAGGCGAGAGATAAGGCTAAGGCACGACAACGCAAGGCTAGGCAATGCAGGGAAGGCAAGGAAAGAGTAACGGAAGGTAAGCAAGTCAAGGAAAAGCAAGGAAAGGCAAGGGTAACGTAAGGAACGGCACGGCAAGGGGAAACAAGTCTAAGGCACGACAACGCACGCTAGGCAATGCACTGCAAGGCAAGTAAAGGGTAACGCATGGGAAAGCACGTTCCGGCGAGGCAAGGCTAAGGCACGACAACGCAAGGCTAGGCAATGCACGGAAGGCAAGCAAAGAGTAACGGAAGGTAAGGAAGGCAAGGGAAAGCAAGGAAAGGCAAGTGTAACGGAAGGAACCGCACGGCAAGGGGAAACAAGGCTAAGGCAGGACAACGCACGCTAGGCAATGCACGGCAAGGCAAGGAAAGGGTAACGCATGGGAAAGCACGGTCAGGCGAGGCAAGGCTAAGGCATGACAACGCAAGGCTAGGCAATGCACGGAAAGCAAGCAAAGAGTAACGGAACGCAAGGCTAGGCAATGCACGGAAAGCAAGGAAAGAGTAACGAACGCAAGGAAGGCAAGGGAAAGCAAGGGAAGGCAAGCGTAACGGAAGGAACGGCACGGCAAGGGGTAACAAGGCTAAGGCACGACAACGCAGGGCTAGGCAATGCACGGCAAGGCAAGGAAAGCTTAAAGCAAAGGAAGGCACGGTCAGGCGAGATAAGGCTAAGGCACGAGAACGCAAGGCTAGGCAATGGACAGAAGGCAAGCAAAGAGTAACGGAAGGTAAGGAAGGCAAGGGAAAGCAAGGAAACGAAAGTGTAACGGAAGGAACCGCACGGCAAGGGGAAACAAGGCTAAGGCACGACAACGCACGCTAGGCAATGCACGGCAAGTCAAAGGAAAGGGTAACGCATGGGAAAGCACGGTCAGGCGAGATAAGGCTAAGGCACGACAACGCAAGGCTACGCAATGCCCGGAAAGCAAGCAAAGAGTAACGGAACGCAAGGAAGGCAAGGGAATGCAACGGAAGGCAAGGGTAACGGAAGGAACGGCAGGGCAAGGGGTAACAAGGCTAAGGCACGACAACGCAAGGCTAGGCAATACACCGCAAGGCAAGGAAAGGGTAACGCAAGGGAAGGCACGGTCAGGTGAGGCAAGGCTAATGCACGACAACGCAAGGCTAGGCAGTGCACGGCAAGGCAAGGAAAGAGTAACGGAAGGAAAGGAAGGCAAGGCAAAGCCAGGCAATGCAAGTGTAACAAAAGGCACGGCACGGCAAGGGGAAACAAGGCTAAGGCACGACAACGCACGGCTAGGCAATGCAAGGGAAGGCAAGGAAAGGGTAACGCAAGGCAAGGCACGGTGAGGCTAGGCAAGGCTAATGCACGAAAACGCAAGGCTAGGCAATGCACGACAATGCAAGGAAAGCTTAAAGCAAAGGAAGGCACGGTCAGGCGAGATAAGGCTAAGGCACGACAACGCAAGCCTAGGCAATGCAGGGAAGGCAAGAAAAGAGTAAAGGAATGTAAGCAAGGCAAGGAAAAGCAAGGAAAGGCAAGGGTAACGGAAGGAACGGCACGGCAAGGGGAAACAAGTCTAAGGCATGACAACGCACGCTAGGCAATGCACGGCAAGGCAAGGAAAGGGTAACGCATGCGAAAGCACGGTCAGGCGAGGCAAGGCTAAGGCACGACAACGCAAGGCTAGGCAATGCACGACAATGCAAGGAAAGCTTAAAGTAAAGGAAGGCACGGTCAGGCGAGATAAGGCTAAGGCACGACAACGCAAGGCTAGGCAATGCAGGGAAGGCAAGCAAAGTGTAACGGAAGGTAAGCAAGGCAAGGAAAAGCAAGGAAAGGCAAGGGTAACGTAAGGAACGGCACGGCAAGGGGAAACAAGTCTAAGGCACGACAACGCACGCTAGGCAATGCACGGCAAGGCAAGTAAAGGGTAACGCATGGGAAAGCACGTTCCGGCGAGGCAAGGCTAAGGCACGACAACGCAAGGCTAGGCAATGCACGGAAGGCAAGCAAAGAGTATCGGAAGGTAAGGAAGGCAAGGGAAAGCAAGGAAAGGCAAGCGTAACGGAAGGAACGGCACGGCAAGGGGTAACAAGGCTAAGGCACGACAACGCAGGGCTAGGCAATGCACGGCAAGGCAAGGAAAGCTTAAAGCAAAGGAAGGCACGGTCAGGCGAGATAAGGCTAAGGTACGAGAACGCAAGGCTAGGCAATGGACGGAAGGCAAGCAAAGAGTAACGGAAGGTAAGGAAGGCAAGGGAAAGCAAGGAAACGAAAGTGTAACGGAAGGAACCGCACGGCAAGGGGAAACAAGGCTAAGGCACGACAACGCACGCTAGGCAATGAACGGCAAGGCAAGGAAAGGGTAACGCATGGGAAAGCACGGTCAGGCGAGGCAAGGCTAAGGCATGACAACGCAAGGCTAGGCAATGCACGGAAAGCAAGCAAAGAGTAACGGAACGCAAGGAAGGCAAGGGAAAGCAAGGGAAGGCAAGCGTAACGGAAGGAACGGCACGGCAAGGGGTAACAAGGCTAAGGCACGACAACGCAGGGCTAGGCAATGCACGGCAAGGCAAGGAAAGCTTAAAGCAAAGGAAGGCACGGTCAGGCGAGATAAGGCTAAGGTACGAAAACGCAAGGCTAGGCAATGGACGGAAGGCAAGCAAAGAGTAACGGAAGGTAAGGAAGGCAAGGGAAAGCAAGGAAACGAAAGTGTAACGGAAGGAACCGCACGGCAAGGGGAAACAAGGCTAAGGCAGGACAACGCACGCTAGGCAATGCACGGCAAGGCAAGGAAAGGGTAACGCATGGGAAAGCACGGTCAGGCGAGGCAAGGCTAAGGCATGACAACGCAAGGCTAGGCAATGCACGGCAAGGCAAGGAAAGCTTAAAGAAAAGGAAGGCACGGTCAGGCGAGATAAGGCTAAGGTACGAGAACGCAAGGCTAGGCAATGCACGGAAAGCAAGCAAAGAGTAACGGAACGCAAGGAAGGCAAGGGAAAGCAAAGGAAGGCAAGGGTAACGGAAGGAATTGCACGGCAAGGGGTAACAAGGCTAAGGCACGACAACGCAAGGCTAGGCAATGCACGGCAAGGCAAGTAAAGGGTAACGCATGGGAAAGCACGTCCCGGCGAGGCAAGGCTAAGGCACGACAACGCAAGGCTAGGCAATGCACGGAAGGCAAGCAAAGAGTAACGGAAGGTAAGGAAGGCAAGGGAAAGCAAGGAAAGGCAAGTGTAACGGAAGGAACCGCACGGCAAGGGGAAACAAGGCTAAGGCACGACAAAGCACGCTAGGCAACGCACGGCAAGGCAAGGAAAGGGTAACGCATGGGACAGCACGGTCAGGCGAGGCAAGGCTAAGGCATGACAACGCAAGGCTAGGCAATGCACGGAAAGCAAGCAAAGAGTAACGGAACGCAAGGAAGGCAAGGGAAAGCAAGGGAAGGCAAGCGTAACGGAAGGAACGGCACGGCAAGGGGTAACAAGGCTAAGGCACGACAACGCAGGGCTAGGCAATGCACGGCAAGGCAAGGAAAGCTTAAAGCAAAGGAAGGCACGGTCAGGCGAGATAAGGTTAAGGCACGACAACGCAAGGCTAGGCAATGGACGGAAGGCAAGCAAAGAGTAACGGAAGGTAAGGAAGGCAAGGCAAAGCCAGGCAAGGCAAGTGTAACAAAAGGCACTGCACGGCAAGGGGAAACAAGGCTAAGGCACGACAACGCACGGCTAGGCAATGAAGGGAAGGCAAGGAAAGGGTAACGCAAGGCAAGGCACGGTGAGGCTAGGCAAGGCTAATGCACGAAAACGCAAGGCTAGGCAATGCACGACAATGCAAGGAAAGCTTAAAGCAAAGGAAGGCACGGTCAGGCGAGATAAGGCTAAGGCACGACAACGCAAGGCTACGCAATGCCCGGAAAGCAAGCAAAGAGTAACGGAACGCAAGGAAGGCAAGGGAATGCAACGGAAGGCAAGGGTAACGGAACGAATTGCACGCAAGGGGAAACAAGGCTAAGGCACGACAACGCACGGCTAGGCAATGCACGGCAAGGCAAGGAAAGAGTAACGCAAGGAAAGGCACGGTGAGGCTAGGGAAGGCTAATGCACGAAAACGCAAAGCTAGGCAATGCACGACAATGCAAGGAAAGCTTAAAGCAAAGGAAGGCACGGTCAGGCGAGATAAGGCTAAGGCACGACAACGCAAGGCTAGGCAATGCAGGGATGGCAAGGAAAGAGTAAGGGAAGGTAATAAGCAAGTCAAGGAAAAGCAAGGAAAGGCAAGGGTAACGTAAGGAACGGCACGGCAAGGGGAAACAAGTCTAAGGCACGACAACGCACGCTAGGCAATGCACTGCAAGGCAAGTAAAGGGTAACGCATGGGAAAGCACGGTCAGGCGAGGCAAGGCTAAGGCATGACAACGCAAGGCTAGGCAATACACGGAAAGCAAGCAAAGAGTAACGGAACGCAAGGAAGGCAAGGGAAAGCAACGGAAGGCAAGGGTAACGGAAGGAACGGCAGGGCAAGGGGTAACAAGGCTAAGGCACGACAACGCAAGGCTAGGCAATACACCGCAAGGCAAGGAAAGGGTAACGCAAGGGAAGGCACGGTCAGGTGAGGCAAGGCTAATGCACGACAACGCAAGGCTAGGCAGTGCACGGCAAGGCAAGGAAAGAGTAACGGAAGGAAAGGAAGGCAAGGCAAAGCCAGGCAATGCAAGTGTAACAAAAGGCACGGCACGGCAAGGGGAAACAAGGCTAAGGCACGACAACGCACGGCTAGGCAATGCAAGGGAAGGCAAGGAAAGGGTAACGCAAGGCAAGGCACGGTGAGGCTAGGCAAGGCTAATGCACGAAAACGCAAGGCTAGGCAATGCACGACAATGCAAGGAAAGCTTAAAGCAAAGGAAGGCACGGTCAGGCGAGATAAGGCTAAGGCACGACAACGCAAGGCTAGGCAATGCAGGGAAGGCAAGAAAAGAGTAAAGGAATGTAAGCAAGGCAAGGAAAAGCAAGGAAAGGCAAGGGTAACGGAAGGAACGGCACGGCAAGGGGAAACAAGTCTAAGGCATGACAACGCACGCTAGGCAATGCACGGCAAGGCAAGGAAAGGGTAACGCATGCGAAAGCACGGTCAGGCGAGGCAAGGCTAAGGCACGACAACGCAAGGCTAGGCAATGCACGACAATGCAAGGAAAGCTTAAAGTAAAGGAAGGCACGGTCAGGCGAGATAAGGCTAAGGCACGACAACGCAAGGCTAGGCAATGCAGGGAAGGCAAGCAAAGTGTAACGGAAGGTAAGCAAGGCAAGGAAAAGCAAGGAAAGGCAAGGGTAACGTAAGGAACGGCACGGCAAGGGGAAACAAGTCTAAGGCACGACAACGCACGCTAGGCAATGCACGGCAAGGCAAGTAAAGGGTAACGCAAGGGAAGGCACGGTCAGGTGAGGCAACGATAAGGCACGACAACGCAAGGTTAGGCAATGCACGGCAAGGCAAGTAAAGGGTAACGCATGGGAAAGCACGTTCCGGCGAGGCAAGGCTAAGGCACGACAACGCAAGGCTAGGCAATGCACGGAAGGCAAGCAAAGAGTAACGGAAGGTAAGGAAGGCAAGGGAAAGCAAGGAAAGGCAAGTGTAACGGAAGGAACCGCACGGCAAGGGGAAACAAGGCTAAGGCACGACAAAGCACGCTAGGCAACGCACGGCAAGGCAAGGAAAGGGTAACGCATGGGACAGCATGGTCAGGCGAGGCAAGGCTAAGGCATGACAACGCAAGGCTAGGCAATGCACGGAAAGCAAGCAAAGAGTAACGGAACGCAAGGAAGGCAAGGGAAAGCAAGGGAAGGCAAGCGTAACGGAAGGAACGGCACGGCAAGGGGTAACAAGGCTAAGGCACGACAACGCAGGGCTAGGCAATGCACGGCAAGGCAAGGAAAGCTTAAAGCAAAGGAAGGCACGGTCAGGCGAGATAAGGTTAAGGCACGACAACGCAAGGCTAGGCAATGGACGGAAGGCAAGCAAAGAGTAACGGAAGGTAAGGAAGGCAAGGCAAAGCCAGGCAAGGCAAGTGTAACAAAAGGCACTGCACGGCAAGGGGAAACAAGGCTAAGGCACGACAACGCACGGCTAGGCAATGAAGGGAAGGCAAGGAAAGGGTAACGCAAGGCAAGGCACGGTGAGGCTAGGCAAGGCTAATGCACGAAAACGCAAGGCTAGGCAATGCACGACAATGCAAGGAAAGCTTAAAGCAAAGGAAGGCACGGTCAGGCGAGATAAGGCTAAGGCACGACAACGCAAGGCTACGCAATGCCCGGAAAGCAAGCAAAGAGTAACGGAACGCAAGGAAGGCAAGGGAATGCAACGGAAGGCAAGGGTAACGGAACGAATTGCACGCAAGGGGAAACAAGGCTAAGGCACGACAACGCACGGCTAGGCAATGCACGGCAAGGCAAGGAAAGAGTAACGCAAGGAAAGGCACGGTGAGGCTAGGGAAGGCTAATGCACGAAAACGCAAAGCTAGGCAATGCACGACAATTCAAGGAAAGCTTAAAGTAAAGGAAGGCACGGTCAGGCGAGATAAGGCTAAGGCACGACAACGCAAGGCTAGGCAATGCAGGGAAGGCAAGGAAAGAGTAACGGAAGGTAAGCAAGTCAAGGAAAAGCAAGGAAAGGCAAGGGTAACGTAAGGAACGGCACGGCAAGGGGAAACAAGTCTAAGGCACGACAACGCACGCTAGGCAATGCACTGCAAGGCAAGTAAAGGGTAACGCATGGGAAAGCACGTTCCGGCGAGGCAAGGCTAAGGCACGACAACGCAAGGCTAGGCAATGCACGGAAGGCAAGCAAAGAGTAACGGAAGGTAAGGAAGGCAAGGGAAAGCAAGGAAAGGCAAGTGTAACGGAAGGAACCGCACGGCAAGGGGAAACAAGGCTAAGGCAGGACAACGCACGCTAGGCAATGCACGGCAAGGCAAGGAAAGGGTAACGCATGGGAAAGCACGGTCAGGCGAGGCAAGGCTAAGGCATGACAACGCAAGGCTAGGCAATGCACGGAAAGCAAGCAAAGAGTAACGGAACGCAAGGAAGGCAAGGGAAAGCAAGGGAAGGCAAGCGTAACGGAAGGAACGGCACGGCAAGGGGTAACAAGGCTAAGGCACGACAACGCAGGGCTAGGCAATGCACGGCAAGGCAAGGAAAGCTTAAAGCAAAGGAAGGCACGGTCAGGCGAGATAAGGCTAAGGTACGAGAACGCAAGGCTAGGCAATGGACAGAAGGCAAGCAAAGAGTAACGGAAGGTAAGGAAGGCAAGGGAAAGCAAGGAAACGAAAGTGTAACGGAAGGAACCGCACGGCAAGGGGAAACAAGGCTAAGGCACGACAACGCACGCTAGGCAATGCACGGCAAGGCAAGGAAAGGGTAACGCATGGGAAAGCACGGTCAGGCGAGGCAAGGCTAAGGCATGACAACGCAAGGCTAGGCAATGCACGGAAAGCAAGCAAAGAGTAACGGAACGCAAGGAAGGCAAGGGAAAGCAACGGAAGGCAAGGGTAACGGAAGGAACGGCAGGGCAAGGGGTAACAAGGCTAAGGCACGACAACGCAAGGCTAGGCAATACACCGCAAGGCAAGGAAAGGGTAACGCAAGGGAAGGCACGGTCAGGTGAGGCAAGGCTAATGCACGACAACGCAAGGCTAGGCAGTGCACGGCAAGGCAAGGAAAGAGTAACGGAAGGAAAGGAAGGCAAGGCAAAGCCAGGCAATGCAAGTGTAACAAAAGGCACGGCACGGCAAGGGGAAACAAGGCTAAGGCACGACAACGCACGGCTAGGCAATGCAAGGGAAGGCAAGGAAAGGGTAACGCAAGGCAAGGCACGGTGAGGCTAGGCAAGGCTAATGCACGAAAACGCAAGGCTAGGCAATGCACGACAATGCAAGGAAAGCTTAAAGCAAAGGAAGGCACGGTCAGGCGAGATAAGGCTAAGGCACGACAACGCAAGGCTAGGCAATGCAGGGAAGGCAAGAAAAGAGTAAAGGAATGTAAGCAAGGCAAGGAAAAGCAAGGAAAGGCAAGGGTAACGGAAGGAACGGCACGGCAAGGGGAAACAAGTCTAAGGCATGACAACGCACGCTAGGCAATGCACGGCAAGGCAAGGAAAGGGTAACGCATGCGAAAGCACGGTCAGGCGAGGCAAGGCTAAGGCACGACAACGCAAGGCTAGGCAATGCACGACAATGCAAGGAAAGCTTAAAGTAAAGGAAGGCACGGTCAGGCGAGATAAGGCTAAGGCACGACAACGCAAGGCTAGGCAATGCAGGGAAGGCAAGCAAAGTGTAACGGAAGGTAAGCAAGGCAAGGAAAAGCAAGGAAAGGCAAGGGTAACGTAAGGAACGGCACGGCAAGTGGAAACAAGTCTAAGGCACGACAACGCACGCTAGGCAATGCACGGCAAGGCAAGTAAAGGGTAACGCATGGGAAAGCACGTTCCGGCGAGGCAAGGCTAAGGCACGACAACGCAAGGCTAGGCAATGCACGGAAGGCAAGCAAAGAGTATCGGAAGGTAAGGAAGGCAAGGGAAAGCAAGTAAAGGCAAGTGTAACGGAAGGAACCGCACTGGAAGGGGAAACAAGGCCAAGGCACGACAAAGCACGCTAGGCAATGCACGGCAAGGCAAGGAAAGGGTAACGCATGGGAAAGCACGGTCAGGCGAGGCAAGGCTAAGGCATGACAACGCAAGGCTAGGCAATGCACGGAAAGCAAGCAAAGAGTAACGGAACGCAAGGAAGGCAAGGGAAAGCAAGGGAAGGCAAGCGTAACGGAAGGAACGGCACGGCAAGGGGTAACAAGGCTAAGGCACGACAACGCAGGGCTAGGCAATGCACGGCAAGGCAAGGAAAGCTTAAAGCAAAGGAAGGCACGGTCAGGCGAGATAAGGCTAAGGTACGAGAACGCAAGGCTAGGCAATGGACGGAAGGCAAGCAAAGAGTAACGGAAGGTAAGGAAGGCAAGGGAAAGCAAGGAAACGAAAGTGTAACGGAAGGAACCGCACGGCAAGGGGAAACAAGGCTAAGGCATGACAACGCACGCTAGGCAATGAACGGCAAGGCAAGGAAAGGGTAACGCATGGGAAAGCACGGTCAGGCGAGGCAAGGCTAAGGCATGACAACGCAAGGCTAGGCAATGCACAGAAAGCAAGCAAAGAGTAACGGAACGCAAGGAAGGCAAGGGAAAGCAGCGGAAGGCAAGGGTAACGGAAGGAACGGCAGGGCAAGGGGTAACAAGGCTAAGGCACGACAACGCAAGGCTAGGCAATACACCGCAAGGCAAGGAAAGGGTAACGCAAGGGAAGGCACGGTCAGGTGAGGCAAGGCTAATGCACGACAACGCAAGGCTAGGCAGTGCACGGCAAGGCAAGGAAAGAGTAACGGAAGGAAAGGAAGGCAAGGCAAAGCCAGGCAAGGCAAGTGTAACAAAAGGCACGGCACGGCAAGGGGAAACAAGGCTAAGGCACGACAACGCACGGCTAGGCAATGCAAGGGAAGGCAAGGAAAGGGTAACGCAAGGCAAGGCACGGTGAGGCTAGGCAAGGCTAATGCACGAAAACGCAATGCTAGGCAATGCACGACAATGCAAGGAAAGCTTAAAGCAAAGGAAGGCACGGTCAGGCGAGATAAGGCTAAGGCACGACAACGCAAGGCTAGGCAATGCAGGGAAGGCAAGGAAAGAGTAACGGAAGGTAAGCAAGTCAAGGAAAAGCAAGGAAAGGCAAGGGTAACGTAAGGAACGGCACGGCAAGGGGAAACAAGTCTAAGGCACGACAACGCACGCTAGGCAATGCACTGCAAGGCAAGTAAAGGGTAACGCATGGGAAAGCACGTTCCGGCGAGGCAAGGCTAAGGCACGACAACCCAAGGCTAGGCAATGCACGGAAGGCAAGCAGAGAGTAACGGAAGGTAAGGAAGGCAAGGGAAAGCAAGGAAAGGCAAGTGTAACGGAAGGAACCGCACGGCAAGGGGAAACAAGGCTAAGGCAGGACAACGCACGCTAGGCAATGCACGGCAAGGCAAGGAAAGGGTAACGCATGGGAAAGCACGGTCAGGCGAGGCAAGGCTAAGGCATGACAACGCAAGGCTAGGCAATGCACGGCAAGGCAAGGAAAGCTTAAAGAAAAGGAAGGCACGGTCAGGCGAGATAAGGCTAAGGTACGAGAACGCAAGGCTAGGCAATGCACGGAAAGCAAGCAAAGAGTAACGGAACGCAAGGAAGGCAAGGGAAAGCAAAGGAAGGCAAGGGTAACGGAAGGAATTGCACGGCAAGGGGTAACAAGGCTAAGGCACGACATCGCAGGGCTAGGCAATGCACGGCAAGGCAAGGAAAGGGTAACGCAAGGGAAGGCACGGTCAGGTGAGGCAACAATAAGGCACGACAACGCAAGGTTAGGCAATGCACGGCAAGGCAAGGAAAGAGTAACGGAAGGAAAGGAAGGCAAGGCAAAGCCAGGCAAGGCAAGTGTAACAAAAGGCACGCCACGGCAAGGGGAAACAAGGCTAAGGCACGACAACGCAAGGCTAGGCAATGCACGACAATGCAAGGAAAGCTTAAAGCAAAGGAAGGCACGGTCCGGCGAGATAAGCCTAAGGCACGACAACGCAAGGCTAGGCAATGCAGGGAAGGCAAGCAAAGAGTAACGGAAGGTAAGCAAGGCAAGGAAAAGCAAGGAAAGGCAAGGGTAACGTAAGGAACGGCACGGCAAGGGGAAACAATTCTAAGGCACGACAACGCACGCTAGGCAATGCACGGCAAGGCAAGTAAAGGGTAACGCATGGGAAAGCACGTTCCGGCGAGGCAAGGCTAAGGCACGACAACGCAAGGCTAGGCAATGCACGGAAGGCAAGCAAAGAGAAACGGAAGGTAAGGAAGGCAAGGGAAAGCAAGGAAAGGCAAGTGTAACGGAAGGAACCGCACGGCAAGAGGAAACAAGGCTAAGGCACGACAACGCACGCTAGGCAATGCACGGCAAGGCAAGGAAAGGGTAACGCATGGGAAAGCACGGTCAGGCGAGGCAAGGCTAAGGCATGACAACGCAAGGCTACGCAATGCACGGGAAGCCAGCAAAGAGTAACGGAACGCAAGGAAGGCAAGGGAATGCAACGGAAGGCAAGGGTAACGGAAGGAACTGCACGGCAAGGGGTAACAAGGCTAAGGCACGACAACGCAGGGCTAGGCAATGCACCGCAAGGCAAGGAAAGGGTAACGCAAGGGAAAGCACGGTCAGGTGAGGCAAGGCTAAGGCATGAGAACGCAAGGCTAGGCAGTGCACGGCAAGGCAAGGAAAGAGTAACGGAAGGAAAGGAAGGCAAGGCAAAGCCAGGCAAGGCAAGTGTAACAAAAGGCACGGCACGGCAAGGGGAAACAAGGCTAAGGCACGACAACGCACGGCTAGGCAATGCAAGGGAAGGCAAGGAAAGGGTAACGCAAGGCAAGGCGCGGTGAGCTTAGGCAAGGCTAATGCACGAAAACGCAAGGCTTGGCAATGCACGACAATGCAAGGAAAGCTTAAAGCAAAGGAAGGCACGGATAGGCGAGATAAGGCTAAGGCACGACAACGCAGCGCTAGGCAATGCAGGGAAGGCAAGCAAAGAGTAAAGGAATGTAAGCAAGGCAAGGAAAAGCAAGGAAAGGCAAGGGTAACGGAAGGAACGGCACGGCAAGGGGAAACAAGTCTAAGGCATGACAACGCACGCTAGGCAATGCACGGCAAGGCAAGGAAAGGGTAACGCATGCGAAAGCACGGTCAGGCGAGGCAAGGCTAAGGCACGACAACGCAAGGCTAGGCAATGCACGACAATGCAAGGAAAGCTTAAAGTAAAGGAAGGCACGGTCAGGCGAGATAAGGCTAAGGCACGACAACGCAAGGCTAGGCAATGCAGGGAAGGCAAGCAAAGAGTAACGTAAGGTAAACAAGGCAAGGAAAAGCAAGGAAAGGCAAGGGTAACGTAAGGAACGGCACGGCAAGGGGAAACAAGTCTAAGGCACGACAACGCACGCTAGGCAATGCACGGCAAGGCAAGTAAAGGGTAACGCATGGGAAAGCACGTTCCGGCGAGGCAAGGCTAAGGCACGACAACGCAAGGCTAGGCAATGCACGGAAGGCAAGCAAAGAGTAACGGAAGGTAAGGAAGGCAAGGGAAAGCAAGGAAAGGCAAGTGTAACGGAAGGAACCGCACGGCAAGGGGAAACAAGGCTAAGGCAGGACAACGCACGCTAGGCAATGCACGGCAAGGCAAGGAAAGGGTAACGCATGGGAAAGCACGGTCAGGCGAGGCAAGGCTAAGGCATGACAACGCAAGGCTAGGCAATGCACGGCAAGGCAAGGAAAGCTTAAAGAAAAGGAAGGCACGGTCAGGCGAGATAAGGCTAAGGTACGAGAACGCAAGGCTAGGCAATGCACGGAAAGCAAGCAAAGAGTAACGGAACGCAAGGAAGGCAAGGGAAAGCAAAGGAAGGCAAGGGTAACGGAAGGAATTGCACGGCAAGGGGTAACAAGGCTAAGGCACGACAACGCAAGGTTAGGCAATGCACGGCAAGGCAAGTAAAGGGTAACTCATGGGAAAGCACGTTCCGGCGAGGCAAGGCTAAGGTACGACAACGCAAGGCTAGGCAATGCACGGAAGGCAAGCAAAGAGTAACGGAAGGTAAGGAAGGCAAGGGAAAGCAAGGAAAGGCAAGTGTAACGGAAGGAACCGCACGGCAAGGGGAAACAAGGCTAAGGCACGACAAAGCACGCTAGGCAACGCACGGCAAGGCAAGGAAAGGGTAACGCATGGGACAGCACGGTCAGGCGAGGCAAGGCTAAGGCATGACAACGCAAGGCTAGGCAATGCACGGAAAGCAAGCAAAGAGTAACGGAACGCAAGGAAGGCAAGGGAAAGCAAGGGAAGGCAAGCGTAACGGAAGGAACGGCACGGCAAGGGGTAACAAGGCTAAGGCACGACAACGCAGGGCTAGGCAATGCACGGCAAGGCAAGGAAAGCTTAAAGCAAAGGAAGGCACGGTCAGGCGAGATAAGGTTAAGGCACGACAACGCAAGGCTAGGCAATGGACGGAAGGCAAGCAAAGAGTAACGGAATGTAAGGAAGGCAAGGCAAAGCCAGGCAAGGCAAGTGTAACAAAAGGCACTGCACGGCAAGGGGAAACAAGGCTAAGGCACGACAACGCACGGCTAGGCAATGAAGGGAAGGCAAGGAAAGGGTAACGCAAGGCAAGGCACGGTGAGGCTAGGCAAGGCTAATGCACGAAAACGCAAGGCTAGGCAATGCACGACAATGCAAGGAAAGCTTAAAGCAAAGGAAGGCACGGTCAGGCGAGATAAGGCTAAGGCACGACAACGCAAGGCTACGCAATGCCCGGAAAGCAAGCAAAGAGTAACGGAACGCAAGGAAGGCAAGGGAATGCAACGGAAGGCAAGGGTAACGGAACGAATTGCACGCAAGGGGAAACAAGGCTAAGGCACGACAACGCACGGCTAGGCAATGCACGGCAAGGCAAGGAAAGAGTAACGCAAGGAAAGGCACGGTGAGGCTAGGGAAGGCTAATGCACGAAAACGCAAAGCTAGGCAATGCACGACAATTCAAGGAAAGCTTAAAGTAAAGGAAGGCACGGTCAGGCGAGATAAGGCTAAGGCACGACAACGCAAGGCTAGGCAATGCAGGGAAGGCAAGGAAAGAGTAACGGAAGGTAAGCAAGTCAAGGAAAAGCAAGGAAAGGCAAGGGTAACGTAAGGAACGGCACGGCAAGGGGAAACAAGTCTAAGGCACGACAACGCACGCTAGGCAATGCACTGCAAGGCAAGTAAAGGGTAACGCATGGGAAAGCACGTTCCGGCGAGGCAAGGCTAAGGCACGACAACGCAAGGCTAGGCAATGCACGGAAGGCAAGCAAAGAGTAACGGAAGGTAAGGAAGGCAAGGGAAAGCAAGGAAAGGCAAGTGTAACGGAAGGAACCGCACGGCAAGGGGAAACAAGGCTAAGGCAGGACAACGCACGCTAGGCAATGCACGGCAAGGCAAGGAAAGGGTAACGCATGGGAAAGCACGGTCAGGCGAGGCAAGGCTAAGGCATGACAACGCAAGGCTAGGCAATGCACGGAAGGCAAGCAAAGAGTAACGGAACGCAAGGAAGGCAAGAGAAAGCAAGGGAAGGCAAGCGTAACGGAAGGAACGGCACGGCAAGGGGTAACAAGGCTAAGGCACGACAACGCAGGGCTAGGCAATGCACGGCAAGGCAAGGAAAGCTTAAAGCAAAGGAAGGCACGGTCAGGCGAGATAAGGCTAAGGTACGAGAACGCAAGGCTAGGCAATGGACAGAAGGCAAGCAAAGAGTAACGGAAGGTAAGGAAGGCAAGGGAAAGCAAGGAAACGAAAGTGTAACGGAAGGAACCGCACGGCAAGGGGAAACAAGGCTAAGGCACGACAACGCACGCTAGGCAATGCACGGCAAGGCAAGGAAAGGGTAACGCATGGGAAAGCACGGTCAGGCGAGGCAAGGCTAAGGCATGACAACGCAAGGCTAGGCAATGCACGGAAAGCAAGCAAAGAGTAACGGAACGCAAGGAAGGCAAGGGAAAGCAACGGAAGGCAAGGGTAACGGAAGGAACGGCAGGGCAAGGGGTAACAAGGCTAAGGCACGACAACGCAAGGCTAGGCAGTGCACGGCAAGGCAAGGAAAGAGTAACGGAAGGAAAGGAAGGCAAGGCAAAGCCAGGCAATGCAAGTGTAACAAAAGGCACGGCACGGCAAGGGGAAACAAGGCTAAGGCACGACAACGCACGGCTAGGCAATGCACGGGACGGCAAGGAAAGGGTAACGCAAGGCAAGGCACGATGAGGCTAGGCTAGGCTAATGCACGAAAACGCAAGGCTAGGCAATGCACGACAATGCAAGGAAAGCTTAAAGCAAAGGAAGGCATGGTCAGGCGAGATAAGGCTAAGGCACGAAAACTCAAGGCTAGGCAATGCAGGGAAGGCAAGCAAAGAGTAAAGGAAGGTAAGCAAGGTAAGGAAAATCAAGGAAAGGCAAGGGTAACGGAAGGAACGGAACGGCAAGGGGAAACAAGTCTAAGGCATGACAACGCACGCTAGGCAATGCACGGCAAGGCAAGGAAAGGGTAACGCATGGGAAAGCACGGTCAGGCGAGGCAAGGCTAAGGCACGACAACACAAGGCTAGGCAATGCACGACAATGCAAGGAAAGCTTAAAGTAAAGGAAGGCACGGTCAGGCGAGATAAGGCTAAGGCACGACAACGCAAGGCTAGGCAATGCAGGGAAGGCAAGCAAAGTGTAACGGAAGGTAAGCAAGGCAAGGAAAAGCAAGGAAAGGCAAGGGTAACGTAAGGAACGGCACGGCAAGTGGAAACAAGTCTAAGGCACGACAACGCACGCTAGGCAATGCACGGCAAGGCAAGTAAAGGGTAACGCATGGGAAAGCACGTTCCGGCGAGGCAAGGCTAAGGCACGACAACGCAAGGCTAGGCAATGCACGGAAGGCAAGCAAAGAGTATCGGAAGGTAAGGAAGGCAAGGGAAAGCAAGGAGAGGCAAGTGTAACGGAAGGAACCGCACGGCAAGGGGAAACAAGGCTAAGGCACGACAACGCACGCTAGGCAATGCACGGCAAGGCAAGGAAAGGGTAACGCATGGGAAAGCACGGTCAGGCGAGGCAAGGCTAAGGCATGACAACGCAAGGCTAGGCAATGCACGGAAAGCAAGCAAAGAGTAACGGAACGCAAGGAAGGCAAGGGAAAGCAAGGGAAGGCAAGCGTAACGGAAGGAACGGCACGACAAGGGGTAACAAGGCTAAGGCACGACAACGCAGGGCTAGGCAATGCACGGCAAGGCAAGGAAAGCTTAAAGCAGAGGAAGGCACGGTCAGGCGAGATAAGGCTAAGGTACGAGAACGCAAGGCTAGGCAATGGACGGAAGGCAAGCAAAGAGTAACGGAAGGTAAGGAAGGCAAGGGAAAGCAAGGAAACGAAAGTGTAACGGAAGGAACCGCACGGCAAGGGGAAACAAGGCTAAGGCACGACAACGCACGCTAGGCAATGAACGGCAAGGCAAGGAAAGGGTAACGCATGGGAAAGCACGGTCAGGCGAGGCAAGGCTAAGGCATGACAACGCAAGGCTAGGCAATGCACGGAAAGCAAGCAAAGAGTAACGGAACGCAAGGAAGGCAAGGGAAAGCAGCGGAAGGCAAGGGTAACGGAAGGAACGGCAGGGCAAGGGGTAACAAGGCTAAGGCACGACAACGCAAGGCTAGGCAATACACCGCAAGGCAAGGAAAGGGTAACGCAAGGGAAGGCACGGTCAGGTGAGGCAAGGCTAATGCACGACAACGCAAGGCTAGGCAGTGCACGGCAAGGCAAGGAAAGAGTAACGGAAGGAAAGGAAGGCAAGGCAAAGCCAGGCAAGGCAAGTGTAACAAAAGGCACGGCACGGCAAGGGGAAACAAGGCTAAGGCACGACAACGCACGGCTAGGCAATGCAAGGGAAGGCAAGGAAAGGGTAACGCAAGGCAAGGCACGGTGAGGCTAGGCAAGGCTAATGCACGAAAACGCAATGCTAGGCAATGCACGACAATGCAAGGAAAGCTTAAAGCAAAGGAAGGCACGGTCAGGCGAGATAAGGCTAAGGCACGACAACGCAAGGCTAGGCAATGCAGGGAAGGCAAGGAAAGAGTAACGGAAGGTAAGCAAGTCAAGGAAAAGCAAGGAAAGGCAAGGGTAACGTAAGGAACGGCACGGCAAGGGGAAACAATTCTAAGGCACGACAACGCACGCTAGGCAATGCACTGCAAGGCAAGTAAAGGGTAACGCATGTGAAAGCACGTTCCGGCGAGGCAAGGCTAAGGCACGACAACCCAAGGCTAGGCAATGCACGGAAGGCAAGCAAAGAGTAACGGAAGGTAAGGAAGGCAAGGGAAAGCAAGGAAAGGCAAGTGTAACGGAAGGAACCGCACGGCAAGGGGAAACAAGGCTAAGGCAGGACAACGCACGCTAGGCAATGCACGGCAAGGCAAGGAAAGGGTAACGCATGGGAAAGCACGGTCAGGCGAGGCAAGGCTAAGGCATGACAACGCAAGGCTAGGCAATGCACGGCAAGGCAAGGAAAGCTTAAAGAAAAGGAAGGCACGGTCAGGCGAGATAAGGCTAAGGTACGAGAACGCAAGGCTAGGCAATGCACGGAAAGCAAGCAAAGAGTAACGGAACGCAAGGAAGGCAAGGGAAAGCAAAGGAAGGCAAGGGTAACGGAAGGAATTGCACGGCAAGGGGTAACAAGGCTAAGGCACGACATCGCAGGGCTAGGCAATGCACGGCAAGGCAAGGAAAGGGTAACGCAAGGGAAGGCACGGTGAGGTGAGGCAACGATAAGGCACGACAACAAAAGGTTAGGCAATGCACGGCAAGGCAAGGAAAGAGTAACGGAAGGAAAGGAAGGCAAGGCAAAGCCAGGCAAGGCAAGTGTAACAAAAGGCACGCCACGGCAAGGGGAAACAAGGCTAAGGCACGACAACGCAAGGCTAGGCAATGCACGACAATGCAAGGAAAGCTTAAAGCAAAGGAAGGCACGGTCCGGCGAGATAAGCCTAAGGCACGACAACGCAAGGCTAGGCAATGCAGGGAAGGCAAGCAAAGATTAACGGAAGGTAAGCAAGGCAAGGAAAAGCAAGGAAAGGCAAGGGTAACGTAAGGAACGGCACGGCAAGGGGAAACAATTCTAAGGCACGACAACGCACGCTAGGCAATGCACGGCAAGGCAAGGAAAGGGTAACGCATGGGAAAGCACGGTCAGGCGAGGCAAGGCTAAGGCATGACAACGCAAGGCTACGCAATGCACGGGAAGCCAGCAAAGAGTAACGGAACGCAAGGAAGGCAAGGGAATGCAACGGAAGGCAAGGGTAACGGAAGGAACTGCACGGCAAGGGGTAACAAGGCTAAGGCACGACAACGCAGGGCTAGGCAATGCACCGCAAGGCAAGGAAAGGGTAACGCAAGGGAAAGCACGGTCAGGTGAGGCAAGGCTAAGGCATGAGAACGCAAGGCTAGGCAGTGCACGGCAAGGCAAGGAAAGAGTAACGGAAGGAAAGGAAGGCAAGGCAAAGCCAGGCAAGGCAAGTGTAACAAAAGGCACGGCACGGCAAGGGGAAACAAGGCTAAGGCACGACAACGCACGGCTAGGCAATGCAAGGGAAGGCAAGGAAAGGGTAACGCAAGGCAAGGCGCGGTGAGCTTAGGCAAGGCTAATGCACGAAAACGCAAGGCTTGGCAATGCACGACAATGCAAGGAAAGCTTAAAGCAAAGGAAGGCACGGATAGGCGAGATAAGGCTAAGGCACGACAACGCAGCGCTAGGCAATGCAGGGAAGGCAAGCAAAGAGTAAAGGAATGTAAGCAAGGCAAGGAAAAGCAAGGAAAGGCAAGGGTAACGGAAGGAACGGCACGGCAAGGGGAAACAAGTCTAAGGCATGACAACGCACGCTAGGCAATGCACGGCAAGGCAAGGAAAGGGTAACGCATGCGAAAGCACGGTCAGGCGAGGCAAGGCTAAGGCACGACAACGCAAGGCTAGGCAATGCACGACAATGCAAGGAAAGCTTAAAGTAAAGGAAGGCACGGTCAGGCGAGATAAGGCTAAGGCACGACAACGCAAGGCTAGGCAATGCAGGGAAGGCAAGCAAAGAGTAACGGAAGGTAAGCAAGGCAAGGAAAAGCAAGGAAAGGCAAGGGTAACGTAAGGAACGGCACGGCAAGGGGAAACAAGTCTAAGGCACGACAACGCACGCTAGGCAATGCACGGCAAGGCAAGTAAAGGGTAACGCATGGGAAAGCACGTTCCGGCGAGGCAAGGCTAAGGCACGACAACGCAAGGCTAGGCAATGCACGGAAGGCAAGCAAAGAGTAACGGAAGGTAAGGAAGGCAAGGGAAAGCAAGGAAAGGCAAGTGTAACGGAAGGAACCGCACGGCAAGGGGAAACAAGGCTAAGGCAGGGCAACGCACGCTAGGCAATGCACGGCAAGGCAAGGAAAGGGTAACGCATGGGAAAGCACGGTCAGGCGAGGCAAGGCTAAGGCATGACAACGCAAGGCTAGGCAATGCACGGCAAGGCAAGGAAAGCTTAAAGAAAAGGAAGGCACGGTCAGGCGAGATAAGGCTAAGGTACGAGAACGCAAGGCTAGGCAATGCACGGAAAGCAAGCAAAGAGTAACGGAACGCAAGGAAGGCAAGGGAAAGCAAAGGAAGGCAAGGGTAACGGAAGGAATTGCACGGCAAGGGGTAACAAGGCTAAGGCACGACAACGCAAGGTTAGGCAATGCACGGCAAGGCAAGTAAAGGGTAACGCCTGGGAAAGCACGTTCCGGCGAGGCAAGGCTAAGGCACGACAACGCAAGGCTAGGCAATGCACGGAAGGCAAGCAAAGAGTAACGGAAGGTAAGGAAGGCAAGGGAAAGCAAGGAAAGGCAAGTGTAACGGAAGGAACCGCACGGCAAGGGGAAACAAGGCTAAGGCACGACAAAGCACGCTAGGCAACGCACGGCAAGGCAAGGAAAGGGTAACGCATGGGACAGCACGGTCAGGCGAGGCAAGGCTAAGGCATGACAACGCAAGGCTAGGCAATGCACGGAAAGCAAGCAAAGAGTAACGGAACGCAAGGAAGGCAAGGGAAAGCAAGGGAAGGCAAGCGTAACGGAAGGAACGGCACGGCAAGGGGTAACAAGGCTAAGGCACGACAACGCAGGGCTAGGCAATGCACGGCAAGGCAAGGAAAGCTTAAAGCAAAGGAAGGCACGGTCAGGCGAGATAAGGTTAAGGCACGACAACGCAAGGCTAGGCAATGGACGGAAGGCAAGCAAAGAGTAACGGAAGGTAAGGAAGGCAAGGGAAAGCCAGGCAAGGCAAGTGTAACAAAAGGCACTGCACGGCAAGGGGAAACAAGGCTAAGGCACGACAACGCACGGCTAGGCAATGAAGGGAAGGCAAGGAAAGGGTAACGCAAGGCAAGGCACGGTGAGGCTAGGCAAGGCTAATGCACGAAAACGCAAGGCTAGGCAATGCACGACAATGCAAGGAAAGCTTAAAGCAAAGGAAGGCACGGTCAGGCGAGATAAGGCTAAGGCACGACAACGCAAGGCTACGCAATGCCCGGAAAGCAAGCAAAGAGTAACGGAACGCAAGGAAGGCAAGGGAATGCAACGGAAGGCAAGGGTAACGGAACGAATTGCACGCAAGGGGAAACAAGGCTAAGGCACGACAACGCACGGCTAGGCAATGCACGGCAAGGCAAGGAAAGAGTAACGCAAGGAAAGGCACGGTGAGGCTAGGGAAGGCTAATGCACGAAAACGCAAAGCTAGGCAATGCACGACAATTCAAGGAAAGCTTAAAGTAAAGGAAGGCACGGTCAGGCGAGATAAGGCTAAGGCACGACAACGCAAGGCTAGGCAATGCAGGGAAGGCAAGGAAAGAGTAACGGAAGGTAAGCAAGTCAAGGAAAAGCAAGGAAAGGCAAGGGTAACGTAAGGAACGGCACGGCAAGGGGAAACAAGTCTAAGGCACGACAACGCACGCTAGGCAATGCACTGCAAGGCAAGTAAAGGGTAACGCATGGGAAAGCACGTTCCGGCGAGGCAAGGCTAAGGCACGACAACGCAAGGCTAGGCAATGCACGGAAGGCAAGCAAAGAGTAACGTAAGGTAAGGAAGGCAAGGGAAAGCAAGGAAAGGCAAGTGTAACGGAAGGAACCGCACGGCAAGGGGAAACAAGGCTAAGGCAGGACAACGCACGCTAGGCAATGCACGGCAAGGCAAGGAAAGGGTAACGCATGGGAAAGCACGGTCAGGCGAGGCAAGGCTAAGGCATGACAACGCAAGGCTAGGCAATGCACGGAAAGCAAGCAAAGAGTAACGGAACGCAAGGAAGGCAAGGGAAAGCAAGGGAAGGCAAGCGTAACGGAAGGAACGGCACGGCAAGGGGTAACAAGGCTAAGGCACGACAACGCAGGGCTAGGCAATGCACGGCAAGGCAAGGAAAGCTTAAAGCAAAGGAAGGCACGGTCAGGCGAGATAAGGCTAAGGTACGAGAACGCAAGGCTAGGCAATGGACAGAAGGCAAGCAAAGAGTAACGGAAGGTAAGGAAGGCAAGGGAAAGCAAGGAAACGAAAGTGTAACGGAAGGAACCGCACGGCAAGGGGAAACAAGGCTAAGGCACGACAACGCACGCTAGGCAATGCACGGCAAGGCAAGGAAAGGGTAACGCATGGGAAAGCACGGTCAGGCGAGGCAAGGCTAAGGCATGACAACGCAAGGCTAGGCAATGCACGGAAAGCAAGCAAAGAGTAACGGAACGCAAGGAAGGCAAGGGAAAGCAGCGGAAGGCAAGGGTAACGGAAGGAACGGCAGGGCAAGGGGTAACAAGGCTAAGGCACGACAACGCAAGGCTAGGCAATACACCGCAAGGCAAGGAAAGGGTAACGCAAGGGAAGGCACGGTCAGGTGAGGCAAGGCTAATGCACGACAACGCAAGGCTAGGCAGTGCACGGCAAGGCAAGGAAAGAGTAACGGAAGGAAAGGAAGGCAAGGCAAAGCCAGGCAATGCAAGTGTAACAAAAGGCACGGCACGGCAAGGGGAAACAAGGCTAAGGCACGACAACGCACGGCTAGGCAATGCAAGGGAAGGCAAGGAAAGGGTAACGCAAGGCAAGGCACGGTGAGGCTAGGCAAGGCTAATGCACGAAAACGCAAGGCTAGGCAATGCACGACAATGCAAGGAAAGCTTAAAGCAAAGGAAGGCACGGTCAGGCGAGATAAGGCTAAGGCACGACAACGCAAGGCTAGGCAATGCAGGGAAGGCAAGAAAAGAGTAAAGGAATGTAAGCAAGGCAAGGAAAAGCAAGGAAAGGCAAGGGTAACGGAAGGAACGGCACGGCAAGGGGAAACAAGTCTAAGGCATGACAACGCACGCTAGGCAATGCACGGCAAGGCAAGGAAAGGGTAACGCATGCGAAAGCACGGTCAGGCGAGGCAAGGCTAAGGCACGACAACGCAAGGCTAGGCAATGCACGACAATGCAAGGAAAGCTTAAAGTAAAGGAAGGCACGGTCAGGCGAGATAAGGCTAAGGCACGACAACGCAAGGCTAGGCAATGCAGGGAAGGCAAGCAAAGTGTAACGGAAGGTAAGCAAGGCAAGGAAAAGCAAGGAAAGGCAAGGGTAACGTAAGGAACGGCACGGCAAGTGGAAACAAGTCTAAGGCACGACAACGCACGCTAGGCAATGCACGGCAAGGCAAGTAAAGGGTAACGCATGGGAAAGCACGTTCCGGCGAGGCAAGGCTAAGGCACGACAACGCAAGGTTAGGCAATGCACGGAAAGCAAGCAAAGAGTATCGGAAGGTAAGGAAGGCAAGGGAAAGCAAGGAAAGGCAAGTGTAACGGAAGGAACCGCACGGCAAGGGGAAACAAGGCTAAGGCACGACAAAGCACGCTAGGCAATGCACGGCAAGGCAAGGAAAGGGTAACGCATGGGAAAGCACGGTCAGGCGAGGCAAGGCTAAGGCATGACAACGCAAGGCTAGGCAATGCACGGAAAGCAAGCAAAGAGTAACGGAACGCAAGGAAGGCAAGGGAAAGCAAGGGAAGGCAAGCGTAACGGAAGGAACGGCACGGCAAGGGGTAACAAGGCTAAGGCACGACAACGCAGGGCTAGGCAATGCACGGCAAGGCAAGGAAAGCTTAAAGCAAAGGAAGGCACGGTCAGGCGAGATAAGGCTAAGGTACGAGAACGCAAGGCTAGGCAATGGACGGAAGGCAAGCAAAGAGTAACGGAAGGTAAGGAAGGCAAGGGAAAGCAAGGAAACGAAAGTGTAACGGAAGGAACCGCACGGCAAGGGGAAACAAGGCTAAGGCACGACAACGCACGCTAGGCAATGAACGGCAAGGCAAGGAAAGGGTAACGCATGGGAAAGCACGGTCAGGCGAGGCAAGGCTAAGGCATGACAACGCAAGGCTAGGCAATGCACGGAAAGCAAGCAAAGAGTAACGGAACGCAAGGAAGGCAAGGGAAAGCAGCGGAAGGCAAGGGTAACGGAAGGAACGGCAGGGCAAGGGGTAACAAGGCTAAGGCACGACAACGCAAGGCTAGGCAATACACCGCAAGGCAAGGAAAGGGTAACGCAAGGGAAGGCACGGTCAGGTGAGGCAAGGCTAATGCACGACAACGCAAGGCTAGGCAGTGCACGGCAAGGCAAGGAAAGAGTAACGGAAGGAAAGGAAGGCAAGGCAAAGCCAGGCAAGGCAAGTGTAACAAAAGGCACGGCACGGCAAGGGGAAACAAGGCTAAGGCACGACAACGCACGGCTAGGCAATGCAAGGGAAGGCAAGGAAAGGGTAACGCAAGGCAAGGCACGGTGAGGCTAGGCAAGGCTAATGCACGAAAACGCAATGCTAGGCAATGCACGACAATGCAAGGAAAGCTTAAAGCAAAGGAAGGCACGGTCAGGCGAGATAAGGCTAAGGCACGACAACGCAAGGCTAGGCAATGCAGGGAAGGCAAGGAAAGAGTAACGGAAGGTAAGCAAGTCAAGGAAAAGCAAGGAAAGGCAAGGGTAACGTAAGGAACGGCACGGCAAGGGGAAACAAGTCTAAGGCACGACAACGCACGCTAGGCAATGCACTGCAAGGCAAGTAAAGGGTAACGCATGGGAAAGCACGTTCCGGCGAGGCAAGGCTAAGGCACGACAACCCAAGGCTAGGCAATGCACGGAAGGCAAGCAAAGAGTAACGGAAGGTAAGGAAGGCAAGGGAAAGCAAGGAAAGGCAAGTGTAACGGAAGGAACCGCACGGCAAGGGGAAACAAGGCTAAGGCAGGACAACGCACGCTAGGCAATGCACGGCAAGGCAAGGAAAGGGTAACGCATGGGAAAGCACGGTCAGGCGAGGCAAGGCTAAGGCATGACAACGCAAGGATAGGCAATGCACGGCAAGGCAAGGAAAGCTTAAAGAAAAGGAAGGCACGGTCAGGCGAGATAAGGCTAAGGTACGAGAACGCAAGGCTAGGCAATGCACGGAAAGCAAGCAAAGAGTAACGGAACGCAAGGAAGGCAAGGGAAAGCAAAGGAAGGCAAGGGTAACGGAAGGAATTGCACGGCAAGGGGTAACAAGGCTAAGGCACGACATCGCAGGGCTAGGCAATGCACGGCAAGGCAAGGAAAGAGTAACGGAAGGAAAGGAAGGCAAGGCAAAGCCAGGCAAGGCAAGTGTAACAAAAGGCACGCCACGGCAAGGGGAAACAAGGCTAAGGCACGACAACGCAAGGCTAGGCAATGCACGACAATGCAAGGAAAGCTTAAAGCAAAGGAAGGCACGGTCCGGCGAGATAAGCCTAAGGCACGACAACGCAAGGCTAGGCAATGCAGGGAAGGCAAGCAAAGAGTAACGGAAGGTAAGGAAGGCAAGGCAAAGCCAGGCAAGGCAAGTGTAACAAAAGGCACGGCACGGCAAGGGGAAACAAGGCTAAGGCACGACAACGCACGGCTAGGCAATGCAAGGGAAGGCAAGGAAAGGGTAACGCATGGGAAAGCACGGTCAGGCGAGGCAAGGCTAAGGCATGACAACGCAAGGCTACGCAATGCACGGGAAGCAAGCAAAGAGTAACGGAACGCAAGGAAGGCAAGGGAATGCAACGGAAGGCAAGGGTAACGGAAGGAACTGCACGGCAAGGGGTAACAAGGCTAAGGCACGACAACGCAGGGCTAGGCAATGCACCGCAAGGGAAGGAAAGGGTAACGCAAGGGAAAGCACGGTCAGGTGAGGCAAGGCTAAGGCATGAGAACGCAAGGCTAGGCAGTGCACGGCAAGGCAAGGAAAGAGTAACGGAAGGAAAGGAAGGCAAGGCAAAGCCAGGCAAGGCAAGTGTAACAAAAGGCACGGCACGGCAAGGGGAAACAAGGCTAAGGCACGACAACGCACGGCTAGGCAATGCAAGGGAAGGCAAGGAAAGGGTAACGCAAGGCAAGGCGCGGTGAGCTTAGGCAAGGCTAATGCACGAAAACGCAAGGCTTGGCAATGCACGACAATGCAAGGAAAGCTTAAAGCAAAGGAAGGCACGGATAGGCGAGATAAGGCTAAGGCACGACAACGCAGCGCTAGGCAATGCAGGGAAGGCAAGCAAAGAGTAAAGGAATGTAAGCAAGGCAAGGAAAAGCAAGGAAAGGCAAGGGTAACGGAAGGAACTGCACGGCAAGGGGTAACAAGGCTAAGGCACGACAACGCAGGGCTAGGCAATGCACCGCAAGGCAAGGAAAGGGTAACGCAAGGGAAAGCACGGTCAGGTGAGGCAAGGCTAAGGCATGAGAACGCAAGGCTAGGCAGTGCACGGCAAGGCAAGGAAAGAGTAACGGAAGGAAAGGAAGGCAAGGCAAAGCCAGGCAAGGCAAGTGTAACAAAAGGCACGGCACGGCAAGGGGAAACAAGGCTAAGGCACGACAACGCACGGCTAGGCAATGCAAGGGAAGGCAAGGAAAGGGTAACGCAAGGCAAGGCGCGGTGAGCTTAGGCAAGGCTAATGCACGAAAACGCAAGGCTTGGCAATGCACGACAATGCAAGGAAAGCTTAAAGCAAAGGAAGGCACGGATAGGCGAGATAAGGCTAAGGCACGACAACGCAGCGCTAGGCAATGCAGGGAAGGCAAGCAAAGAGTAAAGGAATGTAAGCAAGGCAAGGAAAAGCAAGGAAAGGCAAGGGTAACGGAAGGAACGGCACGGCAAGGGGAAACAAGTCTAAGGCATGACAACGCACGCTAGGCAATGCACGGCAAGGCAAGGAAAGGGTAACGCATGCGAAAGCACGGTCAGGCGAGGCAAGGCTAAGGCACGACAACGCAAGGCTAGGCAATGCACGACAATGCAAGGAAAGCTTAAAGTAAAGGAAGGCACGGTCAGGCGAGATAAGGCTAAGGCACGACAACGCAAGGCTAGGCAATGCAGGGAAGGCAAGGAAAGAGTAACGGAAGGTAAGCAAGGCAAGGAAAAGCAAGGAAAGGCAAGGGTAACGTAAGGAACGGCACGGCAAGGGGAAACAAGTCTAAGGCACGACAACGCACGCTAGGCAATGCACGGCAAGGCAAGTAAAGGGTAACGCATGGGAAAGCACGTTCCGGCGAGGCAAGGCTAAGGCACGACAACGCAAGGGTAGGCAATGCACGGAAGGCAAGCAAAGAGTAACGGAAGGTAAGGAAGGCAAGGGAAAGCAAGGAAAGGCAAGTGTAACGGAAGGAACCGCACGGCAAGGGGAAACAAGGCTAAGGCACGACAAAGCACGCTAGGCAATGCACGGCAAGGCAAGGAAAGGGTAACGCATGGGACAGCACGGTCAGGCGAGGCAAGGCTAAGGCATGACAACGCAAGGCTAGGCAATGCACGGAAAGCAAGCAAAGAGTAACGGAACGCAAGGAAGGCAAGGGAAAGCAAGGGAAGGCAAGCGTAACGGAAGGAACGGCACGGCAAGGGGTAACAAGGCTAAGGCACGACAACGCAGGGCTAGGCAATGCACGGCAAGGCAAGGAAAGCTTAAAGCAAAGGAAGGCACGGTCAGGCGAGATAAGGCTAAGGCACGACAACGCAAGGCTAGGCAATGGACGGAAGGCAAGCAAAGAGTAACGGAAGGTAAGGAAGGCAAGGCAAAGCCAGGCAAGGCAAGTGTAACAAAAGGCACGGCACGGCAAGGGGAAACAAGGCTAAGGCACGACAACGCACGGCTAGGCAATGAAGGGAAGACAAGGAAAGGTTAACGCAAGGCAAAGCACGGTGAGGCTAGGCAAGGCTAATGCACGAAAACGCAAGGCTAGGCAATGCACGACAATGCAAGGAAAGCTTAAAGCAAAGGAAGGCACGGTCAGGCGAGATAAGGCTAAGGCACGACAACGCAAGGCTACGCAATGCCCGGAAAGCAAGCAAAGAGTAACGGAACGCAAGGAAGGCAAGGGAATGCAACGGAAGGCAAGGGTAACGGAAGGAATTGCACGCAAGGGGAAACAAGGCTAAGGCACGACAACGCACGGCTAGGCAATGCACGGCAAGGCAAGGAAAGAGTAACGCAAGGAAAGGCACGGTGAGGCTAGGGAAGGCTAATGCACGAAAACGCAAAGCTAGGCAATGCACGACAATTTAAGGAAAGCTTAAAGCAAAGGAAGGCACGGTCAGGCGAGATAAGGCTAAGGCACGACAACGCAAGGCTAGGCAATGCAGGGAAGGCAAGGAAAGAGTAACGGAAGGTAAGCAAGTCAAGGAAAAGCAAGGAAAGGCAAGGGTAACGTAAGGAACGGCACGGCAAGGGGAAACAAGTCTAAGGCACGACAACGCACGCTAGGCAATGCACTGCAAGGCAAGTAAAGGGTAACGCATGGGAAAGCACGTTCCGGCGAGGCAAGGCTAAGGCACGACAACGCAAGGCTAGGCAATGCACGGAAGGCAAGCAAAGAGTAACGGAAGGTAAGGAAGGCAAGGGAAAGCAAGGAAACGAAAGTGTAACGGAAGGAACCGCACGGCAAGGGGAAACAAGGCTAAGGCACGACAACGCACGCTAGGCAATGCACGGCAAGGCAAGGAAAGTGTAACGCATGGGAAAGCACGGTCAGGCGAGCAAGGTTAAGGCATGACAAGGCAAGGCTAGGCAATGCACGGAAAGCAAGCAAAGAGTAACGGAACGCAAGGAAGGCAAGGGAAAGCAAGGGAAGGCAAGCGTAACGGAAGGAACGGCACGGCAAGGGGTAACAAGGCTAAGGCACGACAACGCAGGGCTAGGCAATGCACGGCAAGGCAAGGAAAGCTTAAAGCAAAGGAAGGCACGGTCAGGCGAGATAAGGCTAAGGTACGAGAACGCAAGGCTAGGCAATGGACAGAAGGCAAGCAAAGAGTAACGGAAGGTAAGGAAGGCAAGGGAAAGCAAGGAAACGAAAGTGTAACGGAAGGAACCGCACGGCAAGGGGAAACAAGGCTAAGGCACGACAACG
The DNA here is from genome assembly GCF_037893015.1 of Macrotis lagotis. Classification (NCBI taxonomy): domain Eukaryota; kingdom Metazoa; phylum Chordata; class Mammalia; order Peramelemorphia; family Peramelidae; genus Macrotis; species Macrotis lagotis. Next base: position 216,042 of record NW_027422194.1, on the reverse strand, counting down.
CACGCTAGGCAATGCACGGCAAGGCAAGGAAAGGGTAACGCATGGGAAAGCACGGTCAGGCGAGGCAAGGCTAAGGCATGACAACGCAAGGCTAGGCAGTGCACGGCAAGGCAAGGAAAGAGTAACGGAAGGAAAGGAAGGCAAGGCAAAGCCAGGCAAGGCAAGTGTAACAAAAGGCACGGCACGGCAAGGGGAAACAAGGCTAAGGCACGACAACGCACGGCTAGGCAATGCAAGGGAAGGCAAGGAAAGGGTAACGCAAGGCAAGGCGCGGTGAGCTTAGGCAAGGCTAATGCACGAAAACGCAAGGCTTGGCAATGCACGACAATGCAAGGAAAGCTTAAAGCAAAGGAAGGCACGGATAGGCGAGATAAGGCTAAGGCACGACAACGCAGCGCTAGGCAATGCAGGGAAGGCAAGCAAAGAGTAAAGGAATGTAAGCAAGGCAAGGAAAAGCAAGGAAAGGCAAGGGTAACGGAAGGAACGGCACGGCAAGGGGAAACAAGTCTAAGGCATGACAACGCACGCTAGGCAATGCACGGCAAGGCAAGGAAAGGGTAACGCATGCGAAAGCACGGTCAGGCGAGGCAAGGCTAAGGCACGACAACGCAAGGCTAGGCAATGCACGACAATGCAAGGAAAGCTTAAAGTAAAGGAAGGCACGGTCAGGCGAGATAAGGCTAAGGCACGACAACGCAAGGCTAGGCAATGCAGGGAAGGCAAGGAAAGAGTAACGGAAGGTAAGCAAGGCAAGGAAAAGCAAGGAAAGGCAAGGGTAACGTAAGGAACGGCACGGCAAGGGGAAACAAGTCTAAGGCACGACAACGCACGCTAGGCAATGCACGGCAAGGCAAGTAAAGGGTAACGCATGGGAAAGCACGTTCCGGCGAGGCAAGGCTAAGGCACGACAACGCAAGGCTAGGCAATGCACGGAAGGCAAGCAAAGAGTAACGGAAGGTAAGGAAGGCAAGGGAAAGCAAGGAAAGGCAAGTGTAACGGAAGGAACCGCACGGCAAGGGGAAACAAGGCTAAGGCAGGACAACGCACGCTAGGCAATGCACGGCAAGGCAAGGAAAGGGTAACGCATGGGAAAGCACGGTCAGGCGAGGCAAGGCTAAGGCATGACAACGCAAGGCTAGGCAATGCACGGCAAGGCAAGGAAAGCTTAAAGAAAAGGAAGGCACGGTCAGGCGAGATAAGGCTAAGGTACGAGAACGCAAGGCTAGGCAATGCACGGAAAGCAAGCAAAGAGTAACGGAACGCAAGGAAGGCAAGGGAAAGCAAAGGAAGGCAAGGGTAACGGAAGGAATTGCACGGCAAGGGGTAACAAGGCTAAGGCACGACAACGCAAGGTTAGGCAATGCACGGCAAGGCAAGTAAAGGGTAACGCATGGGAAAGCACGTTCCGGCGAGGCAAGGCTAAGGCACGACAACGCAAGGCTAGGCAATGCACGGAAGGCAAGCAAAGAGTAACGGAAGGTAAGGAAGGCAAGGGAAAGCAAGGAAAGGCAAGTGTAACGGAAGGAACCGCACGGCAAGGGGAAACAAGGCTAAGGCACGACAAAGCACGCTAGGCAACGCACGGCAAGGCAAGGAAAGGGTAACGCATGGGACAGCACGGTCAGGCGAGGCAAGGCTAAGGCATGACAACGCAAGGCTAGGCAATGCACGGAAAGCAAGCAAAGAGTAACGGAACGCAAGGAAGGCAAGGGAAAGCAAGGGAAGGCAAGCGTAACGGAAGGAACGGCACGGCAAGGGGTAACAAGGCTAAGGCACGACAACGCAGGGCTAGGCAATGCACGGCAAGGCAAGGAAAGCTTAAAGCAAAGGAAGGCACGGTCAGGCGAGATAAGGTTAAGGCACGACAACGCAAGGCTAGGCAATGGACGGAAGGCAAGCAAAGAGTAACGGAAGGTAAGGAAGGCAAGGCAAAGCCAGGCAAGGCAAGTGTAACAAAAGGCACTGCACGGCAAGGGGAAACAAGGCTAAGGCACGACAACGCACGGCTAGGCAATGAAGGGAAGGCAAGGAAAGGGTAACGCAAGGCAAGGCACGGTGAGGCTAGGCAAGGCTAATGCACGAAAACGCAAGGCTAGGCAATGCACGACAATGCAAGGAAAGCTTAAAGCAAAGGAAGGCACGGTCAGGCGAGATAAGGCTAAGGCACGACAACGCAAGGCTACGCAATGCCCGGAAAGCAAGCAAAGAGTAACGGAACGCAAGGAAGGCAAGGGAATGCAACGGAAGGCAAGGGTAACGGAACGAATTGCACGCAAGGGGAAACAAGGCTAAGGCACGACAACGCACGGCTAGGCAATGCACGGCAAGGCAAGGAAAGAGTAACGCAAGGAAAGGCACGGTGAGGCTAGGGAAGGCTAATGCACGAAAACGCAAAGCTAGGCAATGCACGACAATTCAAGGAAAGCTTAAAGTAAAGGAAGGCACGGTCAGGCGAGATAAGGCTAAGGCACGACAACGCAAGGCTAGGCAATGCAGGGAAGGCAAGGAAAGAGTAACGGAAGGTAAGCAAGTCAAGGAAAAGCAAGGAAAGGCAAGGGTAACGTAAGGAACGGCACGGCAAGGGGAAACAAGTCTAAGGCACGACAACGCACGCTAGGCAATGCACTGCAAGGCAAGTAAAGGGTAACGCATGGGAAAGCACGTTCCGGCGAGGCAAGGCTAAGGCACGACAACGCAAGGCTAGGCAATGCACGGAAGGCAAGCAAAGAGTAACGGAAGGTAAGGAAGGCAAGGGAAAGCAAGGAAAGGCAAGTGTAACGGAAGGAACCGCACGGCAAGGGGAAACAAGGCTAAGGCAGGACAACGCACGCTAGGCAATGCACGGCAAGGCAAGGAAAGGGTAACGCATGGGAAAGCACGGTCAGGCGAGGCAAGGCTAAGGCATGACAACGCAAGGCTAGGCAATGCACGGAAAGCAAGCAAAGAGTAACGGAACGCAAGGAAGGCAAGGGAAAGCAAGGGAAGGCAAGCGTAACGGAAGGAACGGCACGGCAAGGGGTAACAAGGCTAAGGCACGACAACGCAGGGCTAGGCAATGCACGGCAAGGCAAGGAAAGATTAAAGCAAAGGAAGGCACGGTCAGGCGAGATAAGGCTAAGGTACGAGAACGCAAGGCTAGGCAATGGACAGAAGGCAAGCAAAGAGTAACGGAAGGTAAGGAAGGCAAGGGAAAGCAAGGAAACGAAAGTGTAACGGAAGGAACCGCACGGCAAGGGGAAACAAGGCTAAGGCACGACAACGCACGCTAGGCAATGCACGGCAAGGCAAGGAAAGGGTAACGCATGGGAAAGCACGGTGAGGCTAAGGCATGACAACGCAAGGCTAGGCAATGCACGGAAAGCAAGCAAAGAGTAACGGAACGCAAGGAAGGCAAGGGAAAACAGCGGAAGGCAAGGGTAACGGAAGGAACGGCAGGGCAAGGGGTAACAAGGCTAAGGCACGACAACGCAAGGCTAGGCAATACACCGCAAGGCAAGGAAAGGGTAACGCAAGGGAAGGCACGGTCAGGTGAGGCAAGGCTAATGCACGACAACGCAAGGCTAGGCAGTGCACGGCAAGGCAAGGAAAGAGTAACGGAAGGAAAGGAAGGCAAGGCAAAGCCAGGCAAGGCAAGTGTAACAAAAGGCACGGCACGGCAAGGGGAAACAAGGCTAAGGCACGACAACGCACGGCTAGGCAATGCAAGGGAAGGCAAGGAAAGGGTAACGCAAGGCAAGGCACGGTGAGGCTAGGCAAGGCTAATGCACGAAAACGCAATGCTAGGCAATGCACGACAATGCAAGGAAAGCTTAAAGCAAAGGAAGGCACGGTCAGGCGAGATAAGGCTAAGGCACGACAACGCAAGGCTAGGCAATGCAGGGAAGGCAAGGAAAGAGTAACGGAAGGTAAGCAAGTCAAGGAAAAGCAAGGAAAGGCAAGGGTAACGTAAGGAACGGCACGGCAAGGGGAAACAAGTCTAAGGCACGACAACGCACGCTAGGCAATGCACTGCAAGGCAAGTAAAGGGTAACGCATGGGAAAGCACGTTCCGGCGAGGCAAGGCTAAGGCACGACAACCCAAGGCTAGGCAATGCACGGAAGGCAAGCAAAGAGTAACGGAAGGTAAGGAAGGCAAGGGAAAGCAAGGAAAGGCAAGTGTAACGGAAGGAACCGCACGGCAAGGGGAAACAAGGCTAAGGCAGGACAACGCACGCTAGGCAATGCACGGCAAGGCAAGGAAAGGGTAACGCATGGGAAAGCACGGTCAGGCGAGGCAAGGCTAAGGCATGACAACGCAAGGATAGGCAATGCACGGCAAGGCAAGGAAAGCTTAAAGAAAAGGAAGGCACGGTCAGGCGAGATAAGGCTAAGGTACGAGAACGCAAGGCTAGGCAATGCACGGAAAGCAAGCAAAGAGTAACGGAACGCAAGGAAGGCAAGGGAAAGCAAAGGAAGGCAAGGGTAACGGAAGGAATTGCACGGCAAGGGGTAACAAGGCTAAGGCACGACATCGCAGGGCTAGGCAATGCACGGCAAGGCAAGGAAAGAGTAACGGAAGGAAAGGAAGGCAAGGCAAAGCCAGGCAAGGCAAGTGTAACAAAAGGCACGCCACGGCAAGGGGAAACAAGGCTAAGGCACGACAACGCAAGGCTAGGCAATGCACGACAATGCAAGGAAAGCTTAAAGCAAAGGAAGGCACGGTCCGGCGAGATAAGCCTAAGGCACGACAACGCAAGGCTAGGCAATGCAGGGAAGGCAAGCAAAGAGTAACGGAAGGTAAGCAAGGCAAGGAAAAGCAAGGAAAGGCAAGGGTAACGTAAGGAACGGCACGGCAAGGGGAAACAATTCTAAGGCACGACAACGCACGCTAGGCAATGCACGGCAAGGCAAGTAAAGGGTAACGCATGGGAAAGCACGTTCCGGCGAGGCAAGGCTAAGGCACGACAACGCAAGGCTAGGCAATGCACGGAAGGCAAGCAAAGAGAAACGGAAGGTAAGGAAGGCAAGGGAAAGCAAGGAAAGGCAAGTGTAACGGAAGGAACCGCACGGCAAGAGGAAACAAGGTTAAGGCACGACAACGCACGCTAGGCAATGCACGGCAAGGCAAGGAAAGGGTAACGCATGGGAAAGCACGGTCAGGCGAGGCAAGGCTAAGGCATGACAACGCAAGGCTACGCAATGCACGGGAAGCAAGCAAAGAGTAACGGAACGCAAGGAAGGCAAGGGAATGCAACGGAAGGCAAGGGTAACGGAAGGAACTGCACGGCAAGGGGTAACAAGGCTAAGGCACGACAACGCAGGGCTAGGCAATGCACCGCAAGGCAAGGAAAGGGTAACGCAAGGGAAAGCACGGTCAGGTGAGGCAAGGCTAAGGCATGAGAACGCAAGGCTAGGCAGTGCACGGCAAGGCAAGGAAAGAGTAACGGAAGGAAAGGAAGGCAAGGCAAAGCCAGGCAAGGCAAGTGTAACAAAAGGCACGGCACGGCAAGGGGAAACAAGGCTAAGGCACGACAACGCACGGCTAGGCAATGCAAGGGAAGGCAAGGAAAGGGTAACGCAAGGCAAGGCGCGGTGAGCTTAGGCAAGGCTAATGCACGAAAACGCAAGGCTTGGCAATGCACGACAATGCAAGGAAAGCTTAAAGCAAAGGAAGGCACGGATAGGCGAGATAAGGCTAAGGCACGACAACGCAGCGCTAGGCAATGCAGGGAAGGCAAGCAAAGAGTAAAGGAATGTAAGCAAGGCAAGGAAAAGCAAGGAAAGGCAAGGGTAACGGAAGGAACTGCACGGCAAGGGGTAACAAGGCTAAGGCACGACAACGCAGGGCTAGGCAATGCACCGCAAGGCAAGGAAAGGGTAACGCAAGGGAAAGCACGGTCAGGTGAGGCAAGGCTAAGGCATGAGAACGCAAGGCTAGGCAGTGCACGGCAAGGCAAGGAAAGAGTAACGGAAGGAAAGGAAGGCAAGGCAAAGCCAGGCAAGGCAAGTGTAACAAAAGGCACGGCACGGCAAGGGGAAACAAGGCTAAGGCACGACAACGCACGGCTAGGCAATGCAAGGGAAGGCAAGGAAAGGGTAACGCAAGGCAAGGCGCGGTGAGCTTAGGCAAGGCTAATGCACGAAAACGCAAGGCTTGGCAATGCACGACAATGCAAGGAAAGCTTAAAGCAAAGGAAGGCACGGATAGGCGAGATAAGGCTAAGGCACGACAACGCAGCGCTAGGCAATGCAGGGAAGGCAAGCAAAGAGTAAAGGAATGTAAGCAAGGCAAGGAAAAGCAAGGAAAGGCAAGGGTAACGGAAGGAACGGCACGGCAAGGGGAAACAAGTCTAAGGCATGACAACGCACGCTAGGCAATGCACGGCAAGGCAAGGAAAGGGTAACGCATGCGAAAGCACGGTCAGGCGAGGCAAGGCTAAGGCACGACAACGCAAGGCTAGGCAATGCACGACAATGCAAGGAAAGCTTAAAGTAAAGGAAGGCACGGTCAGGCGAGATAAGGCTAAGGCACGACAACGCAAGGCTAGGCAATGCAGGGAAGGCAAGCAAAGAGTAACGGAAGGTAAGCAAGGCAAGGAAAAGCAAGGAAAGGCAAGGGTAACGTAAGGAACGGCACGGCAAGGGGAAACAAGTCTAAGGCACGACAACGCACGCTAGGCAATGCACGGCAAGGCAAGTAAAGGGTAACGCATGGGAAAGCACGTTCCGGCGAGGCAAGGCTAAGGCACGACAACGCAAGGCTAGGCAATGCACGGAAGGCAAGCAAAGAGTAACGGAAGGTAAGGAAGGCAAGGGAAAGCAAGGAAAGGCAAGTGTAACGGAAGGAACCGCACGGCAAGGGGAAACAAGGCTAAGGCACGACAAAGCACGCTAGGCAATGCACGGCAAGGCAAGGAAAGGGTAACGCATGGGACAGCACGGTCAGGCGAGGCAAGGCTAAGGCATGACAACGCAAGGCTAGGCAATGCACGGAAAGCAAGCAAAGAGTAACGGAACGCAAGGAAGGCAAGGGAAAGCAAGGGAAGGCAAGCGTAACGGAAGGAACGGCACGGCAAGGGGTAACAAGGCTAAGGCACGACAACGCAGGGCTAGGCAATGCACGGCAAGGCAAGGAAAGCTTAAAGCAAAGGAAGGCACGGTCAGGCGAGATAAGGCTAAGGCACGACAACGCAAGGCTAGGCAATGGACGGAAGGCAAGCAAAGAGTAACGGAAGGTAAGGAAGGCAAGGCAAAGCCAGGCAAGGCAAGTGTAACAAAAGGCACGGCACGGCAAGGGGAAACAAGGCTAAGGCACGACAACGCACGGCTAGGCAATGAAGGGAAGACAAGGAAAGGTTAACGCAAGGCAAGGCACGGTGAGGCTAGGCAAGGCTAATGCACGAAAACGCAAGGCTAGGCAATGCACGACAATGCAAGGAAAGCTTAAAGCAAAGGAAGGCACGGTCAGGCGAGATAAGGCTAAGGCACGACAACGCAAGGCTACGCAATGCCCGGAAAGCAAGCAAAGAGTAACGGAACGTAAGGAAGGCAAGGGAATGCAACGGAAGGCAATGGTAACGGAAGGAATTGCACTCAAGGGGAAACAAGGCTAAGGCACGACAACGCACGGCTAGGCAATGCACGGCAAGGCAAGGAAAGAGTAACGCAAGGAAAGGCACGGTGAGGCTAGGGAAGGCTAATGCACGAAAACGCAAAGCTAGGCAATGCACGACAATTTAAGGAAAGCTTAAAGCAAAGGAAGGCACGGTCAGGCGAGATAAGGCTAAGGCATGACAACGCAAGGCTAGGCAATGCAGGGAAGGCAAGGAAAGAGTAACGGAAGGTAAGCAAGTCAAGGAAAAGCAAGGAAAGGCAAGGGTAACGTAAGGAACGGCACGGCAAGGGGAAACAAGTCTAAGGCACGACAACGCACGCTAGGCAATGCACTGCAAGGCAAGTAAAGGGTAACGCATGGGAAAGCACGTTCCGGCGAGGCAAGGCTAAGGCACGACAACGCAAGGCTAGGCAATGCACGGAAGGCAAGCAAAGAGTAACGGAAGGTAAGGAAGGCAAGGGAAAGCAAGGAAACGAAAGTGTAACGGAAGGAACCGCACGGCAAGGGGAAACAAGGCTAAGGCACGACAACGCACGCTAGGCAATGCACGGCAAGGCAAGGAAAGGGTAACGCATGGGAAAGCACGGTCAGGCGAGCAGGCTAAGGCATGACAAGGCAAGGCTAGGCAATGCACGGAAAGCAAGCAAAGAGTAACGGAACGCAAGGAAGGCAAGGGAAAGCAAGGGAAGGCAAGCGTAACGGAAGGAACGGCACGGCAAGGGGTAACAAGGCTAAGGCACGACAACGCAGGGCTAGGCAATGCACGGCAAGGCAAGGAAAGCTTAAAGCAAAGGAAGGCACGGTCAGGCGAGATAAGGCTAAGGTACGAGAACGCAAGGCTAGGCAATGGACAGAAGGCAAGCAAAGAGTAACGGAAGGTAAGCAAGGCAAGGGAAAGCAAGGAAACGAAAGTGTAACGGAAGGAACCGCACGGCAAGGGGAAACAAGGCTAAGGCACGACAACGCACGCTAGGCAATGCACGGCAAGGCAAGGAAAGGGTAACGCATGGGAAAGCACGGTCAGGCGAGGCAAGGCTAAGGCATGACAACGCAAGGCTAGGCAATGCACGGAAAGCAAGCAAAGAGTAACGGAACGCAAGGAAGGCAAGGGAAAGCAACGGAAGGCAATGGTAACGGAAGGAACGGCAGGGCAAGGGGTAACAAGGCTAAGGCACGACAACGCAAGGCTAGGCAATACACCGCAAGGCAAGGAAAGGGTAACGCAAGGGAAGGCACGGTCAGGTGAGGCAAGGCTAATGCACGACAACGCAAGGCTAGCAGTGCACGGCAAGGCAAGGAAAGAGTAACGGAAGGAAAGGAAGGCAAGGCAAAGCCAGGCAATGCAAGTGTAACAAAAGGCACGGCACGGCAAGGGGAAACAAGTCTAAGGCACGACAACGCACGGCTAGGCAATGCAAGGGAAGGCAAGGAAAGGGTAACGCAAGGCAAGGCACGGTGAGGCTAGGCAAGGCTAATGCACGAAAACGCAAGGCTAGGCAATGCACGACAATGCAAGGAAAGCTTAAAGCAAAGGAAGGCAAGGTCAGGCGAGATAAGGCTAAGGCACGACAACGCAAGGCTAGGCAATGCAGGGAAGGCAAGAAAAGAGTAAAGGAATGTAAGCAAGGCAAGGAAAAGCAAGGAAAGGCAAGGGTAACGGAAGGAACCGCACGGCAAGGGGAAACAAGGCTAAGGCAGGACAACGCACGCTAGGCAATGCACGGCAAGGCAAGGAAAGGGTAACGCATGGGAAAGCACGGTCAGGCGAGGCAAGGCTAAGGCATGACAACGCAAGGCTAGGCAATGCACGGAAAGCAAGCAAAGAGTAACGGAACGCAAGGAAGGCAAGGGAAAGCAAGGGAAGGCAAGCGTAACGGAAGGAACGGCACGGCAAGGGGTAACAAGGCTAAGGCACGACAACGCAGGCTAGGCAATGCACGGCAAGGCAAGGAAAGCTTAAAGTAAAGGAAGGCACGGTCAGGCGAGATAAGGCTAAGGTACGAGAACGCAAGGCTAGGCAATGGACGGAAGGCAAGCAAAGTGTAACGGAAGGTAAGCAAGGCAAGGAAAAGCAAGGAAAGGCAAGGGTAACGTAAGGAACGGTACGGCAAGGGGAAACAAGTCTAAGGCACGACAACGCACGCTAGGCAATGCACGGCAAGGCAAGTAAAGGGTAACGCATGGGAAAGCACGTTCCGGCGAGGCAAGGCTAAGGCACGACAACGCAAGGCTAGGCAATGCACGGAAGGCAAGCAAAGAGTATCGGAAGGTAAGGAAGGCAAGGGAAAGCAAGGAAAGGCAAGTGTAACGGAAGGAACCGCACGGCAAGGGCAAACAAGGCTAAGGCACGACAAAGCACGCTAGGCAATGCACGGCAAGGCAAGGAAAGGGTAACGCATGGGAAAGCACGGTCAGGCGAGGCAAGGCTAAGGCATGACAACGCAAGGCTAGGCAATGCACGGAAAGCAAGCAAAGAGTAACGGAACGCAAGGAAGGCAAGGGAAAGCAAGGGAAGGCAAGCGTAACGGAAGGAACGGCACGGCAAGGGGTAACAAGGCTAAGGCACGACAACGCAGGGCTAGGCAATGCACGGCAAGGCAAGGAAAGCTTAAAGCAAAGGAAGGCACGGTCAGGCGAGATAAGGCTAAGGTACGAGAACGCAAGGCTAGGCAATGGACGGAAGGCAAGCAAAGAGTAACGGAAGGTAAGGAAGGCAAGGGAAAGCAAGGAAACGAAAGTGTAACGGAAGGAACCGCACGGCAAGGGGAAACAAGGCTAAGGCACGACAACGCACGCTAGGCAATGAACGGCAAGGCAAGGAAAGGGTAACGCATGGGAAAGCACGGTCAGGCGAGGCAAGGCTAAGGCATGACAACGCAAGGCTAGGCAATGCACGGAAAGCAAGCAAAGAGTAACGGAACGCAAGGAAGGCAAGGGAAAGCAGCGGAAGGCAAGGGTAACGGAAGGAACGGCAGGGCAAGGGGTAACAAGGCTAAGGCACGACAACGCAAGGCTAGGCAATACACCGCAAGGCAAGGAAAGGGTAACGCAAGGGAAGGCACGGTCAGGTGAGGCAAGGCTAATGCACGACAACGCAAGGCTAGGCAGTGCACGGCAAGGCAAGGAAAGAGTAACGGAAGGAAAGGAAGGAAAGGAAGGAAGGCAAAGCCAGGCAAGGCAAGTGTAACAAAAGGCACGGCACGGCAAGGGGAAACAAGGCTAAGGCACGACAACGCACGGCTAGGCAATGCAAGGGAAGGCAAGGAAAGGGTAACGCAAGGCAAGGCACGGTGAGGCTAGGCAAGGCTAATGCACGAAAACGCAATGCTAGGCAATGCACGACAATGCAAGGAAAGCTTAAAGCAAAGGAAGGCACGGTCAGGCGAGATAAGGCTAAGGCACGACAACGCAAGGCTAGGCAATGCAGGGAAGGCAAGCAAAGAGTAACGGAAGGTAAGCAAGGCAAGGAAAAGCAAGGAAAGGCAAGGGTAACGTAAGGAACGGCACGGCAAGGGGAAACATGTCTAAGGCACGACAACGCACGCTAGGCAATGCACGGCAAGGCAAGTAAAGGGTAACGCATGGGAAAGCACGTTCCGGCGAGGCAAGGCTAAGGCACGACAACGCAAGGCTAGGCAATGCACGGAAGGCAAGCAAAGAGTAACGGAAGGTAAGGAAGGCAAGGGAAAGCAAGGAAAGGCAAGTGTAACGGAAGGAAACGCACGGCAAGGGGAAACAAGGCTAAGGCACGACAAAGCACGCTAGGCAACGCACGGCAAGGCAAGGAAAGGGTAACGCATGGGACAGCACGGTCAGGCGAGGCAAGGCTAAGGCATGACAACGCAAGGCTAGGCAATGCACGGAAAGCAAGCAAAGAGTAACGGAACGCAAGGAAGGCAAGGGAAAGCAAGGGAAGGCAAGCGTAACGGAAGGAACGGCACGGCAAGGGGTAACAAGGCTAAGGCACGACAACGCAGGGCTAGGCAATGCACGGCAAGGCAAGGAAAGCTTAAAGCAAAGGAAGGCACGGTCAGGCGTGATAAGGTTAAGGCACGACAACGCAAGGCTACGCAATGGACGGAAGGCAAGCAAAGAGTAACGGAAGGTAAGGAAGGCAAGGCAAAGCCAGGCAAGGCAAGTGTAACAAAAGGCACTGCACGGCAAGGGGAAACAAGGCTAAGGCACGACAACGCACGGCTAGGCAATGAAGGGAAGGCAAGGAAAGGGTAACGCAAGGCAAGGCACGGTGAGGCTAGGCAAGGCTAATGCACGAAAACGCAAGGCTAGGCAATGCACGACAATGCAAGGAAAGCTTAAAGCAAAGGAAGGCACGGTCAGGCGAGATAAGGCTAAGGCACGACAACGCAAGGCTACGCAATGCCCGGAAAGCAAGCAAAGAGTAACGGAACGCAAGGAAGGCAAGGGAATGCAACGGAAGGCAAGGGTAACGGAACGAATTGCACGCAAGGGGAAACAAGGCTAAGGCACGACAACGCACGGCTAGGCAATGCACGGCAAGGCAAGGAAAGAGTAACGCAAGGAAAGGCACGGTGAGGCTAGGGAAGGCTAATGCACGAAAACGCAAAGCTAGGCAATGCACGACAATGCAAGGAAAGCTTAAAGTAAAGGAAGGCACGGTCAGGCGAGATAAGGCTAAGGCACGACAACGCAAGGCTAGGCAATGCAGGGAAGGCAAGGAAAGAGTAACGGAAGGTAAGCAAGTCAAGGAAAAGCAAGGAAAGGCAAGGGTAACGTAAGGAACGGCACGGCAAGGGGAAACAAGTCTAAGGCACGACAACGCACGCTAGGCAATGCACTGCAAGGCAAGTAAAGGGTAACGCATGGGAAAGCACGTTCCGGCGAGGCAAGGCTAAGGCACGACAACGCAAGGCTAGGCAATGCACGGAAGGCAAGCAAAGAGTAACGGAAGGTAAGGAAGGCAAGGGAAAGCAAGGAAAGGCAAGTGTACCGGAAGGAACCGCACGGCAAGGGGAAACAAGGCTAAGGCAGGACAACGCACGCTAGGCAATGCACGGCAAGGCAAGGAAAGGGTAACGCATGGGAAAGCACGGTCAGGCGAGGCAAGGCTAAGGCATGACAACGCAAGGCTAGGCAATGCACGGAAAGCAAGCAAAGAGTAACGGAACGCAAGGAAGGCAAGGGAAAGCAAGGGAAGGCAAGCGTAACGGAAGGAACGGCACGGCAAGGGGTAACAAGGCTAAGGCACGACAACGCAGGGCTAGGCAATGCACGGCAAGGCAAGGAAAGCTTAAAGCAAAGGAAGGCACGGTCAGGCGAGATAAGGCTAAGGTACGAGAACGCAAGGCTAGGCAATGGACAGAAGGCAAGCAAAGAGTAACGGAAGGTAAGGAAGGCAAGGGAAAGCAAGGAAACGAAAGTGTAACGGAAGGAACCGCACGGCAAGGGGAAACAAGGCTAAGGCACGACAACGCACGCTAGGCAATGCACGGCAAGGCAAGGAAAGGGTAACGCATGGGAAAGCACGGTCAGGCGAGGCAAGGCTAAGGCATGACAACGCAAGGCTAGGCAATGCACGGAAAGCAAGCAAAGAGTAACGGAACGCAAGGAAGGCAAGGGAAAGCAACGGAAGGCAATGGTAACGGAAGGAACGGCAGGGCAAGGGGTAACAAGGCTAAGGCACGACAACGCAAGGCTAGGCAATACACCGCAAGGCAAGGAAAGGGTAACGCAAGGGAAGGCACGGTCAGGTGAGGGAAGGCTAATGCACGACAACGCAAGGCTAGGCAGTGCACGGCAAGGCAAGGAAAGAGTAACGGAAGGAAAGGAAGGCAAGGCAAAGCCAGGCAATGCAAGTGTAACAAAAGGCACGGCACGGCAAGGGGAAACAAGGCTAAGGCACGACAACGCACGGCTAGGCAATGCAAGGGAAGGCAAGGAAAGGGTAACGCAAGGCAAGGCACGGTGAGGCTAGGCAAGGCTAATGCACGAAAACGCAAGGCTAGGCAATGCACGACAATGCAAGGAAAGCTTAAAGCAAAGGAAGGCACGGTCAGGCGAGATAAGGCTAAGGCACGACAACGCAAGGCTAGGCAATGCAGGGAAGGCAAGAAAAGAGTAAAGGAATGTAAGCAAGGCAAGGAAAAGCAAGGAAAGGCAAGGGTAACGGAAGGAACGGCACGGCAAGGGGAAACAAGTCTAAGGCATGACAACGCACGCTAGGCAATGCACGGCAAGGCAAGGAAAGGGTAACGCATGCGAAAGCACGGTCAGGCGAGGCAAGGCTAAGGCACGACAACGCAAGGCTAGGCAATGCACGACAATGCAAGGAAAGCTTAAAGTAAAGGAAGGCACGGTCAGGCGAGATAAGGCTAAGGCACGACAACGCAAGGCTAGGCAATGCAGGGAAGGCAAGGAAAGAGTAACGGAAGGTAAGCAAGTCAAGGAAAAGCAAGGAAAGGCAAGGGTAACGTAAGGAACGGCACGGCAAGGGGAAACAAGTCTAAGGCACGACAACGCACGCTAGGCAATGCACTGCAAGGCAAGTAAAGGGTAACGCATGGGAAAGCACGTTCCGGCGAGGCAAGGCTAAGGCACGACAACGCAAGGCTAGGCAATGCACGGAAGGCAAGCAAAGAGTAACGGAAGGTAAGGAAGGCAAGGGAAAGCAAGGAAAGGCAAGTGTAACGGAAGGAACCGCACGGCAAGGGGAAACAAGGCTAAGGCAGGACAACGCACGCTAGGCAATGCACGGCAAGGCAAGGAAAGGGTAACGCATGGGAAAGCACGGTCAGGCGAGGCAAGGCTAAGGCATGACAACGCAAGGCTAGGCAATGCACGGAAAGCAAGCAAAGAGTAACGGAACGCAAGGAAGGCAAGGGAAAGCAAGGGAAGGCAAGCGTAACGGAAGGAACGGCACGGCAAGGGGTAACAAGGCTAAGGCACGACAACGCAGGGCTAGGCAATGCACGGCAAGGCAAGGAAAGCTTAAAGCAAAGGAAGGCACGGTCAGGCGAGATAAGGCTAAGGTACGAGAACGCAAGGCTAGGCAATGGACAGAAGGCAAGCAAAGAGTAACGGAAGGTAAGGAAGGCAAGGGAAAGCAAGGAAACGAAAGTGTAACGGAAGGAACCGCACGGCAAGGGGAAACAAGGCTAAGGCACGACAACGCACGCTAGGCAATGCACGGCAAGGCAAGGAAAGGGTAACGCATGGGAAAGCACGGTCAGGCGAGGCAAGGCTAAGGCATGACAACGCAAGGCTAGGCAATGCACGGAAAGCAAGCAAAGAGTAACGGAACGCAAGGAAGGCAAGGGAAAGCAACGGAAGGCAATGGTAACGGAAGGAACGGCAGGGCAAGGGGTAACAAGGCTAAGGCACGACAACGCAAGGCTAGGCAATACACCGCAAGGCAAGGAAAGGGTAACGCAAGGGAAGGCACGGTCAGGTGAGGGAAGGCTAATGCACGACAACGCAAGGCTAGGCAGTGCACGGCAAGGCAAGGAAAGAGTAACGGAAGGAAAGGAAGGCAAGGCAAAGCCAGGCAATGCAAGTGTAACAAAAGGCACGGCACGGCAAGGGGAAACAAGGCTAAGGCACGACAACGCACGGCTAGGCAATGCAAGGGAAGGCAAGGAAAGGGTAACGCAAGGCAAGGCACGGTGAGGCTAGGCAAGGCTAATGCACGAAAACGCAAGGCTAGGCAATGCACGACAATGCAAGGAAAGCTTAAAGCAAAGGAAGGCACGGTCAGGCGAGATAAGGCTAAGGCACGACAACGCAAGGCTAGGCAATGCAGGGAAGGCAAGAAAAGAGTAAAGGAATGTAAGCAAGGCAAGGAAAAGCAAGGAAAGGCAAGGGTAACGGAAGGAACGGCACGGCAAGGGGAAACAAGTCTAAGGCATGACAACGCACGCTAGGCAATGCACGGCAAGGCAAGGAAAGGGTAACGCATGCGAAAGCACGGTCAGGCGAGGCAAGGCTAAGGCACGACAACGCAAGGCTAGGCAATGCACGACAATGCAAGGAAAGCTTAAAGTAAAGGAAGGCACGGTCAGGCGAGATAAGGCTAAGGCACGACAACGCAAGGCTAGGCAATGCAGGGAAGGCAAGCAAAGTGTAACGGAAGGTAAGCAAGGCAAGGAAAAGCAAGGAAAGGCAAGGGTAACGTAAGGAACGGCACGGCAAGGGGAAACAAGTCTAAGGCACGACAACGCACGCTAGGCAATGCACGGCAAGGCAAGTAAAGGGTAACGCATGGGAAAGCACGTTCCGGCGAGGCAAGGCTAAGGCACGACAACGCAAGGCTAGGCAATGCACGGAAGGCAAGCAAAGAGTATCGGAAGGTAAGGAAGGCAAGGGAAAGCAAGGAAAGGCAAGCGTAACGGAAGGAACGGCACGGCAAGGGGTAACAAGGCTAAGGCACGACAACGCAGGGCTAGGCAATGCACGGCAAGGCAAGGAAAGCTTAAAGCAAAGGAAGGCACGGTCAGGCGAGATAAGGCTAAGGTACGAGAACGCAAGGCTAGGCAATGGACGGAAGGCAAGCAAAGAGTAACGGAAGGTAAGGAAGGCAAGGGAAAGCAAGGAAACGAAAGTGTAACGGAAGGAACCGCACGGCAAGGGGAAACAAGGCTAAGGCACGACAACGCACGCTAGGCAATGAACGGCAAGGCAAGGAAAGGGTAACGCATGGGAAAGCACGGTCAGGCGAGGCAAGGCTAAGGCATGACAACGCAAGGCTAGGCAATGCACGGAAAGCAAGCAAAGAGTAACGGAACGCAAGGAAGGCAAGGGAAAGCAAGAGAAGGCAAGCGTAACGGAAGGAACGGCACGGCAAGGGGTAACAAGGCTAAGGCACGACAACGCAGGGCTAGGCAATGCACGGCAAGGCAAGGAAAGCTTAAAGCAAAGGAAGGCACGGTCAGGCGAGATAAGGCTAAGGTACGAGAACGCAAGGCTAGGCAATGGACGGAAGGCAAGCAAAGAGTAACGGAAGGTAAGGAAGGCAAGGGAAAGCAAGGAAACGAAAGTGTAACGGAAGGAACCGCACGGCAAGGGGAAACAAGGCTAAGGCAGGACAACGCACGCTAGGCAATGCACGGCAAGGCAAGGAAAGGGTAACGCATGGGAAAGCACGGTCAGGCGAGGCAAGGCTAAGGCATGACAACGCAAGGCTAGGCAATGCACGGCAAGGCAAGGAAAGCTTAAAGAAAAGGAAGGCACGGTCAGGCGAGATAAGGCTAAGGTACGAGAACGCAAGGCTAGGCAATGCACGGAAAGCAAGCAAAGAGTAACGGAACGCAAGGAAGGCAAGGGAAAGCAAAGGAAGGCAAGGGTAACGGAAGGAATTGCACGGCAAGGGGTAACAAGGCTAAGGCACGACAACGCAAGGTTAGGCAATGCACGGCAAGGCAAGTAAAGGGTAACGCATGGGAAAGCACGTTCCGGCGAGGCAAGGCTAAGGCACGACAACGCAAGGCTAGGCAATGCACGGAAGGCAAGCAAAGAGTAACGGAAGGTAAGGAAGGCAAGGGAAAGCAAGGAAAGGCAAGTGTAACGGAAGGAACCGCACGGCAAGGGGAAACAATGCTAAGGCACGACAAAGCACGCTAGGCAACGCACGGCAAGGCAAGGAAAGGGTAACGCATGGGACAGCACGGTCAGGCGAGGCAAGGCTAAGGCATGACAACGCAAGGCTAGGCAATGCACGGAAAGCAAGCAAAGAGTAACGGAACGCAAGGAAGGCAAGGGAAAGCAAGGGAAGGCAAGCGTAACGGAAGGAACGGCACGGCAAGGGGTAACAAGGCTAAGGCACGACAACGCAGGGCTAGGCAATGCACGGCAAGGCAAGGAAAGCTTAAAGCAAAGGAAGGCACGGTCAGGCGAGATAAGGTTAAGGCACGACAACGCAAGGCTAGGCAATGGACGGAAGGCAAGCAAAGAGTAACGGAAGGTAAGGAAGGCAAGGCAAAGCCAGGCAAGGCAAGTGTAACAAAAGGCACTGCACGGCAAGGGGAAACAAGGCTAAGGCACGACAACGCACGGCTAGGCAATGAAGGGAAGGCAAGGAAAGGGTAACGCAAGGCAAGGCACGGTGAGGCTAGGCAAGGCTAATGCACGAAAACGCAAGGCTAGGCAATGCACGACAATGCAAGGAAAGCTTAAAGCAAAGGAAGGCACGGTCAGGCGAGATAAGGCTAAGGCACGACAACGCAAGGCTACGCAATGCCCGGAAAGCAAGCAAAGAGTAACGGAACGCAAGGAAGGCAAGGGAATGCAACGGAAGGCAAGGGTAACGGAACGAATTGCACGCAAGGGGAAACAAGGCTAAGGCACGACAACGCACGGCTAGGCAATGCACGGCAAGGCAAGGAAAGAGTAACGCAAGGAAAGGCACGGTGAGGCTAGGGAAGGCTAATGCACGAAAACGCAAAGCTAGGCAATGCACGACAATTCAAGGAAAGCTTAAAGTAAAGGAAGGCACGGTCAGGCGAGATAAGGCTAAGGCACGACAACGCAAGGCTAGGCAATGCAGGGAAGGCAAGGAAAGAGTAACGGAAGGTAAGCAAGTCAAGGAAAAGCAAGGAAAGGCAAGGGTAACGTAAGGAACGGCACGGCAAGGGGAAACAAGTCTAAGGCACGACAACGCACGCTAGGCAATGCACTGCAAGGCAAGTAAAGGGTAACGCATGGGAAAGCACGTTCCGGCGAGGCAAGGCTAAGGCACGACAACGCAAGGCTAGGCAATGCACGGAAGGCAAGCAAAGAGTAACGTAAGGTAAGGAAGGCAAGGGAAAGCAAGGAAAGGCAAGTGTAACGGAAGGAACCGCACGGCAAGGGGAAACAAGGCTAAGGCAGGACAACGCACGCTAGGCAATGCACGGCAAGGCAAGGAAAGGGTAACGCATGGGAAAGCACGGTCAGGCGAGGCAAGGCTAAGGCATGACAACGCAAGGCTAGGCAATGCACGGAAAGCAAGCAAAGAGTAACGGAACGCAAGGAAGGCAAGGGAAAGCAAGGGAAGGCAAGCGTAACGGAAGGAACGGCACGGCAAGGGGTAACAAGGCTAAGGCACGACAACGCAGGGCTAGGCAATGCACGGCAAGGCAAGGAAAGCTTAAAGCAAAGGAAGGCACGGTCAGGCGAGATAAGGCTAAGGTACGAGAACGCTAGGCTAGGCAATGGACAGAAGGCAAGCAAAGAGTAACGGAAGGTAAGGAAGGCAAGGGAAAGCAAGGAAACGAAAGTGTAACGGAAGGAACCGCACGGCAAGGGGAAACAAGGCTAAGGCACGACAACGCACGCTAGGCAATGCACGGCAAGGCAAGGAAAGGGTAACGCATGGGAAAGCACGGTCAGGCGAGGCAAGGCTAAGGCATGACAACGCAAGGCTAGGCAATGCACGGAAAGCAAGCAAAGAGTAACGGAACGCAAGGAAGGCAAGGGAAAGCAACGGAAGGCAAGGGTAACGGAAGGAACGGCAGGGCAAGGGGTAACAAGGCTAAGGCACGACAACGCAAGGCTAGGCAATACACCGCAAGGCAAGGAAAGGGTAACGCAAGGGAAGGCACGGTCAGGTGAGGCAAGGCTAATGCACGACAACGCAAGGCTAGGCAGTGCACGGCAAGGCAAGGAAAGAGTAACGGAAGGAAAGGAAGGCAAGGCAAAGCCAGGCAATGCAAGTGTAACAAAAGGCACGGCACGGCAAGGGGAAACAAGGCTAAGGCACGACAACGCACGGCTAGGCAATGCAAGGGAAGGCAAGGAAAGGGTAACGCAAGGCAAGGCACGGTGAGGCTAGGCAAGGCTAATGCACGAAAACGCAAGGCTAGGCAATGCACGACAATGCAAGGAAAGCTTAAAGCAAAGGAAGGCACGGTCAGGCGAGATAAGGCTAAGGCACGACAACGCAAGGCTAGGCAATGCAGGGAAGGCAAGAAAAGAGTAAAGGAATGTAAGCAAGGCAAGGAAAAGCAAGGAAAGGCAAGGGTAACGGAAGGAACGGCACGGCAAGGGGAAACAAGTCTAAGGCATGACAACGCACGCTAGGCAATGCACGGCAAGGCAAGGAAAGGGTAACGCATGCGAAAGCACGGTCAGGCGAGGCAAGGCTAAGGCACGACAACGCAAGGCTAGGCAATGCACGACAATGCAAGGAAAGCTTAAAGTAAAGGAAGGCACGGTCAGGCGAGATAAGGCTAAGGCACGACAACGCAAGGCTAGGCAATGCAGGGAAGGCAAGCAAAGTGTAACGGAAGGTAAGCAAGGCAAGGAAAAGCAAGGAAAGGCAAGGGTAACGTAAGGAACGGCACGGCAAGTGGAAACAAGTCTAAGGCACGACAACGCACGCTAGGCAATGCACGGCAAGGCAAGTAAAGGGTAACGCATGGGAAAGCACGTTCCGGCGAGGCAAGGCTAAGGCACGACAACGCAAGGCTAGGCAATGCACGGAAGGCAAGCAAAGAGTATCGGAAGGTAAGGAAGGCAAGGGAAAGCAAGGAAAGGCAAGTGTAACGGAAGGAACCGCACGGCAAGGGGAAACAAGGCCAAGGCACGACAAAGCACGCTAGGCAATGCACGGCAAGGCAAGGAAAGGGTAACGCATGGGAAAGCACGGTCAGGCGAGGCAAGGCTAAGGCATGACAACGCAAGGCTAGGCAATGCACGGAAAGCAAGCAAAGAGTAACGGAACGCAAGGAAGGCAAGGGAAAGCAAGGGAAGGCAAGCGTAACGGAAGGAACGGCACGGCAAGGGGTAACAAGGCTAAGGCACGACAACGCAGGGCTAGGCAATGCACGGCAAGGCAAGGAAAGCTTAAAGCAAAGGAAGGCACGGTCAGGCGAGATAAGGCTAAGGTACGAGAACGCAAGGCTAGGCAATGGACGGAAGGCAAGCAAAGAGTAACGGAAGGTAAGGAAGGCAAGGGAAAGCAAGGAAACGAAAGTGTAACGGAAGGAACCGCACGGCAAGGGGAAACAAGGCTAAGGCATGACAACGCACGCTAGGCAATGAACGGCAAGGCAAGGAAAGGGTAACGCATGGGAAAGCACGGTCAGGCGAGGCAAGGCTAAGGCATGACAACGCAAGGCTAGGCAATGCACGGAAAGCAAGCAAAGAGTAACGGAACGCAAGGAAGGCAAGGGAAAGCAGCGGAAGGCAAGGGTAACGGAAGGAACGGCAGGGCAAGGGGTAACAAGGCTAAGGCACGACAACGCAAGGCTAGGCAATACACCGCAAGGCAAGGAAAGGGTAACGCAAGGGAAGGCACGGTCAGGTGAGGCAAGGCTAATGCACGACAACGCAAGGCTAGGCAGTGCACGGCAAGGCAAGGAAAGAGTAACGGAAGGAAAGGAAGGCAAGGCAAAGCCAGGCAAGGCAAGTGTAACAAAAGGCACGGCACGGCAAGGGGAAACAAGGCTAAGGCACGACAACGCACGGCTAGGCAATGCAAGGGAAGGCAAGGAAAGGGTAACGCAAGGCAAGGCACGGTGAGGCTAGGCAAGGCTAATGCACGAAAACGCAATGCTAGGCAATGCACGACAATGCAAGGAAAGCTTAAAGCAAAGGAAGGCACGGTCAGGCGAGATAAGGCTAAGGCACGACAACGCAAGGCTAGGCAATGCAGGGAAGGCAAGGAAAGAGTAACGGAAGGTAAGCAAGTCAAGGAAAAGCAAGGAAAGGCAAGGGTAACGTAAGGAACGGCACGGCAAGGGGAAACAAGTCTAAGGCACGACAACGCCCGCTAGGCAATGCACTGCAAGGCAAGTAAAGGGTAACGCATGGGAAAGCACGTTCCGGCGAGGCAAGGCTAAGGCACGACAACCCAAGGCTAGGCAATGCACGGAAGGCAAGCAAAGAGTAACGGAAGGTAAGGAAGGCAAGGGAAAGCAAGGAAAGGCAAGTGTAACGGAAGGAACCGCACGGCAAGGGGAAACAAGGCTAAGGCAGGACAACGCACGCTAGGCAATGCACGGCAAGGCAAGGAAAGGGTAACGCATGGGAAAGCACGGTCAGGCGAGGCAAGGCAGGCGAGGCAAGGCTAAGGCATGACAACGCAAGGATAGGCAATGCACGGCAAGGCAAGGAAAGCTTAAAGAAAAGGAAGGCACGGTCAGGCGAGATAAGGCTAAGGTACGAGAACGCAAGGCTAGGCAATGCACGGAAAGCAAGCAAAGAGTAACGGAACGCAAGGAAGGCAAGGGAAAGCAAAGGAAGGCAAGGGTAACGGAAGGAATTGCACGGCAAGGGGTAACAAGGCTAAGGCACGACATCGCAGGGCTAGGCAATGCACGGCAAGGCAAGGAAAGGGTAACGCAAGGGAAGGCACGGTCAGGTGAGGCAACAATAAGGCACGACAACGCAAGGTTAGGCAATGCACGGCAAGGCAAGGAAAGAGTAACGGAAGGAAAGGAAGGCAAGGCAAAGCCAGGCAAGGCAAGTGTAACAAAAGGCACGCCACGGCAAGGGGAAACAAGGCTAAGGCACGACAACGCAAGGCTAGGCAATGCACGACAATGCAATGAAGAAAAGCTTAAAGCAAAGGAAGGCACGGTCAGGCGAGATAAGCCTAAGGCACGACAACGCAAGGCTAGGCAATGCAGGGAAGGCAAGCAAAGAGTAACGGAAGGTAAGCAAGGCAAGGAAAAGCAAGGAAAGGCAAGGGTAACGTAAGGAACGGCACGGCAAGGGGAAACAATTCTAAGGCACGACAACGCACGCTAGGCAATGCACGGCAAGGCAAGTAAAGGGTAACGCATGGGAAAGCACGTTCCGGCGAGGCAAGGCTAAGGCACGACAACGCAAGGCTAGGCAATGCACGGAAGGCAAGCAAAGAGAAACGGAAGGTAAGGAAGGCAAGGGAAAGCAAGGAAAGGCAAGTGTAACGGAAGGAACCGCACGGCAAGAGGAAACAAGGCTAAGGCACGACAACGCACGCTAGGCAATGCACGGCAAGGCAAGGAAAGGGTAACGCATGGGAAAGCACGGTCAGGCGAGGCAAGGCTAAGGCATGACAACGCAAGGCTACGCAATGCACGGGAAGCCAGCAAAGAGTAACGGAACGCAAGGAAGGCAAGGGAATGCAACGGAAGGCAAGGGTAACGGAAGGAACTGCACGGCAAGGGGTAACAAGGCTAAGGCACGACAACGCAGGGCTAGGCAATGCACCGCAAGGCAAGGAAAGGGTAACGCAAGGGAAAGCACGGTCAGGTGAGGCAAGGCTAAGGCATGAGAACGCAAGGCTAGGCAGTGCACGGCAAGGCAAGGAAAGAGTAACGGAAGGAAAGGAAGGCAAGGCAAAGCCAGGCAAGGCAAGTGTAACAAAAGGCACGGCACGGCAAGGGGAAACAAGGCTAAGGCACGACAACGCACGGCTAGGCAATGCAAGGGAAGGCAAGGAAAGGGTAACGCAAGGCAAGGCGCGGTGAGCTTAGGCAAGGCTAATGCACGAAAACGCAAGGCTTGGCAATGCACGACAATGCAAGGAAAGCTTAAAGCAAAGGAAGGCACGGATAGGCGAGATAAGGCTAAGGCACGACAACGCAGCGCTAGGCAATGCAGGGAAGGCAAGCAAAGAGTAAAGGAATGTAAGCAAGGCAAGGAAAAGCAAGGAAAGGCAAGGGTAACGGAAGGAACGGCACGGCAAGGGGAAACAAGTCTAAGGCATGACAACGCACGCTAGGCAATGCACGGCAAGGCAAGGAAAGGGTAACGCATGCGAAAGCACGGTCAGGCGAGGCAAGGCTAAGGCACGACAACGCAAGGCTAGGCAATGCACGACAATGCAAGGAAAGCTTAAAGCAAAGGAAGGCACGGTCAGGCGAGATAAGGTTAAGGCACGACAACGCAAGGCTAGGCAATGGACGGAAGGCAAGCAAAGAGTAACGGAAGGTAAGGAAGGCAAGGCAAAGCCAGGCAAGGCAAGTGTAACAAAAGGCACGGCACGGCAAGGGGAAACAAGGCTAAGGCACGACAACGCACGGCTAGGCAATGAAGGGAAGGCAAGGAAAGGGTAACGCAAGGCAAGGCACGGTGAGGCTAGGCAAGGCTAATGCACGAAAACGCAAGGCTAGGCAATGCACGACAATGCAAGGAAAGCTTAAAGCAAAGGAAGGCACGGTCAGGGGAGATAAGGCTAAGGCACGACAACGCAAGGCTACGCAATGCCCGGAAAGCAAGCAAAGAGTAACGGAACGCAAGGAAGGCAAGGGAATGCAACGGAAGGCAAGGGTAACGGAACGAATTGCACGCAAGGGGAAACAAGGCTAAGGCACGACAACGCACGGCTAGGCAATGCATGGCAAGGCAAGGAAAGAGTAACGCAAGGAAAGGCACGGTGAGGCTAGGGAAGGCTAATGCACGAAAACGCAAAGCTAGGCAATGCACGACAATTCAAGGAAAGCTTAAAGTAAAGGAAGGCACGGTCAGGCGAGATAAGGCTAAGGCACGACAACGCAAGGCTAGGCAATGCAGGGAAGGCAAGGAAAGAGTAACGGAAGGTAAGCAAGTCAAGGAAAAGCAAGGAAAGGCAAGGGTAACGTAAGGAACGGCACGGCAAGGGGAAACAAGTCTAAGGCACGACAACGCACGCTAGGCAATGCACTGCAAGGCAAGTAAAGGGTAACGCATGGGAAAGCACGTTCCGGCGAGGCAAGGCTAAGGCACGACAACGCAAGGCTAGGCAATGCACGGAAGGCAAGCAAAGAGTAACGTAAGGTAAGGAAGGCAAGGGAAAGCAAGGAAAGGCAAGTGTAACGGAAGGAACCGCACGGCAAGGGGAAACAAGGCTAAGGCAGGACAACGCACGCTAGGCAATGCACGGCAAGGCAAGGAAAGGGTAACGCATGGGAAAGCACGGTCAGGCGAGGCAAGGCTAAGGCATGACAACGCAAGGCTAGGCAATGCACGGAAAGCAAGCAAAGAGTAACGGAACGCAAGGAAGGCAAGGGAAAGCAAGGGAAGGCAAGCGTAACGGAAGGAACGGCACGGCAAGGGGTAACAAGGCTAAGGCACGACAACGCAGGGCTAGGCAATGCACGGCAAGGCAAGGAAAGCTTAAAGCAAAGGAAGGCACGGTCAGGCGAGATAAGGCTAAGGTACGAGAACGCAAGGCTAGGCAATGGACAGAAGGCAAGCAAAGAGTAACGGAAGGTAAGGAAGGCAAGGGAAAGCAAGGAAACGAAAGTGTAACGGAAGGAACCGCACGGCAAGGGGAAACAAGGCTAAGGCACGACAACGCACGCTAGGCAATGCACGGCAAGGCAAGGAAAGGGTAACGCATGGGAAAGCACGGTCAGGCGAGGCAAGGCTAAGGCATGACAACGCAAGGCTAGGCAATGCACGGAAAGCAAGCAAAGAGTAACGGAACGCAAGGAAGGCAAGGGAAAGCAGCGGAAGGCAAGGGTAACGGAAGGAACGGCAGGGCAAGGGGTAACAAGGCTAAGGCACGACAACGCAAGGCTAGGCAATACACCGCAAGGCAAGGAAAGGGTAACGCAAGGGAAGGCACGGTCAGGTGAGGCAAGGCTAATGCACGACAACGCAAGGCTAGGCAGTGCACGGCAAGGCAAGGAAAGAGTAACGGAAGGAAAGGAAGGCAAGGCAAAGCCAGGCAATGCAAGTGTAACAAAAGGCACGGCACGGCAAGGGGAAACAAGGCTAAGGCACGACAACGCACGGCTAGGCAATGCAAGGGAAGGCAAGGAAAGGGTAACGCAAGGCAAGGCACGGTGAGGCTAGGCAAGGCTAATGCACGAAAACGCAAGGCTAGGCAATGCACGACAATGCAAGGAAAGCTTAAAGCAAAGGAAGGCACGGTCAGGCGAGATAAGGCTAAGGCACGACAACGCAAGGCTAGGCAATGCAGGGAAGGCAAGAAAAGAGTAAAGGAATGTAAGCAAGGCAAGGAAAAGCAAGGAAAGGCAAGGGTAACGGAAGGAACGGCACGGCAAGGGGAAACAAGTCTAAGGCATGACAACGCACGCTAGGCAATGCACGGCAAGGCAAGGAAAGGGTAACGCATGCGAAAGCACGGTCAGGCGAGGCAAGGCTAAGGCACGACAACGCAAGGCTAGGCAATGCACGACAATGCAAGGAAAGCTTAAAGTAAAGGAAGGCACGGTCAGGCGAGATAAGGCTAAGGCACGACAACGCAAGGCTAGGCAATGCAGGGAAGGCAAGCAAAGTGTAACGGAAGGTAAGCAAGGCAAGGAAAAGCAAGGAAAGGCAAGGGTAACGTAAGGAACGGCACGGCAAGTGGAAACAAGTCTAAGGCACGACAACGCACGCTAGGCAATGCACGGCAAGGCAAGTAAAGGGTAACGCATGGGAAAGCACGTTCCGGCGAGGCAAGGCTAAGGCACGACAACGCAAGGCTAGGCAATGCACGGAAAGCAAGCAAAGAGTATCGGAAGGTAAGGAAGGCAAGGGAAAGCAAGGAAAGGCAAGTGTAACGGAAGGAACCGCACGGCAAGGGGAAACAAGGCTAAGGCACGACAAAGCACGCTAGGCAATGCACGGCAAGGCAAGGAAAGGGTAACGCATGGGAAAGCACGGTCAGGCGAGGCAAGGCTAAGGCATGACAACGCAAGGCTAGGCAATGCACGGAAAGCAAGCAAAGAGTAACGGAACGCAAGGAAGGCAAGGGAAAGCAAGGGAAGGCAAGCGTAACGGAAGGAACGGCACGGCAAGGGGTAACAAGGCTAAGGCACGACAACGCAGGGCTAGGCAATGCACGGCAAGGCAAGGAAAGCTTAAAGCAAAGGAAGGCACGGTCAGGCGAGATAAGGCTAAGGTACGAGAACGCAAGGCTAGGCAATGGACGGAAGGCAAGCAAAGAGTAACGGAAGGTAAGGAAGGCAAGGGAAAGCAAGGAAACGAAAGTGTAACGGAAGGAACCGCACGGCAAGGGGAAACAAGGCTAAGGCACGACAACGCACGCTAGGCAATGAACGGCAAGGCAAGGAAAGGGTAACGCATGGGAAAGCACAGTCAGGCGAGGCAAGGCTAAGGCATGACAACGCAAGGCTAGGCAATGCACGGAAAGCAAGCAAAGAGTAACGGAACGCAAGGAAGGCAAGGGAAAGCAGCGGAAGGCAAGGGTAACGGAAGGAACGGCAGGGCAAGGGGTAACAAGGCTAAGGCACGACAACGCAAGGCTAGGCAAAACACCGCAAGGCAAGGAAAGGGTAACGCAAGGGAAGGCACGGTCAGGTGAGGCAAGGCTAATGCACGACAACGCAAGGCTAGGCAGTGCACGGCAAGGCAAGGAAAGAGTAACGGAAGGAAAGGAAGGCAAGGCAAAGCCAGGCAAGGCAAGTGTAACAAAAGGCACGGCACGGCAAGGGGAAACAAGGCTAAGGCACGACAACGCACGGCTAGGCAATGCAAGGGAAGGCAAGGAAAGGGTAACGCAAGGCAAGGCACGGTGAGGCTAGGCAAGGCTAATGCACGAAAACGCAATGCTAGGCAATGCACGACAATGCAAGGAAACCTTAAAGCAAAGGAAGGCACGGTCAGGCGAGATAAGGCTAAGGCACGACAACGCAAGGCTAGGCAATGCAGGGAAGGCAAGGAAAGAGTAACGGAAGGTAAGCAAGTCAAGGAAAAGCAAGGAAAGGCAAGGGTAACGTAAGGAACGGCACGGCAAGGGGAAACAAGTCTAAGGCACGACAACGCACGCTAGGCAATGCACTGCAAGGCAAGTAAAGGGTAACGCATGGGAAAGCACGTTCCGGCGAGGCAAGGCTAAGGCACGACAACCCAAGGCTAGGCAATGCACGGAAGGCAAGCAAAGAGTAACGGAAGGTAAGGAAGGCAAGGGAAAGCAAGGAAAGGCAAGTGTAACGGAAGGAACCGCACGGCAAGGGGAAACAAGGCTAAGGCAGGACAACGCACGCTAGGCAATGCACGGCAAGGCAAGGAAAGGGTAACGCATGGGAAAGCACGGTCAGGCGAGGCAAGGCTAAGGCATGACAACGCAAGGCTAGGCAATGCACGGCAAGGCAAGGAAAGCTTAAAGAAAAGGAAGGCACGGTCAGGCGAGATAAGGCTAAGGTACGAGAACGCAAGGCTAGGCAATGCACGGAAAGCAAGCAAAGAGTAACGGAACGCAAGGAAGGCAAGGGAAAGCAAAGGAAGGCAAGGGTAACGGAAGGAATTGCACGGCAAGGGGTAACAAGGCTAAGGCACGACATCGCAGGGCTAGGCAATGCACGGCAAGGCAAGGAAAGAGTAACGGAAGGAAAGGAAGGCAAGGCAAAGCCAGGCAAGGCAAGTGTAACAAAAGGCACGCCACGGCAAGGGGAAACAAGGCTAAGGCACGACAACGCAAGGCTAGGCAATGCACGACAATGCAAGGAAAGCTTAAAGCAAAGGAAGGCACGGTCCGGCGAGATAAGCCTAAGGCACGACAACGCAAGGCTAGGCAATGCAGGGAAGGCAAGCAAAGAGTAACGGAAGGTAAGCAAGGCAAGGAAAAGCAAGGAAAGGCAAGGGTAACGTAAGGAACGGCACGGCAAGGGGAAACAATTCTAAGGCACGACAACGCACGCTAGGCAATGCACGGCAAGGCAAGTAAAGGGTAACGCATGGGAAAGCACGTTCCGGCGAGGCAAGGCTAAGGCACGACAACGCAAGGCTAGGCAATGCACGGAAGGCAAGCAAAGAGAAACGGAAGGTAAGGAAGGCAAGGGAAAGCAAGGAAAGGCAAGTGTAACGGAAGGAACCGCACGGCAAGAGGAAACAAGGTTAAGGCACGACAACGCACGCTAGGCAATGCACGGCAAGGCAAGGAAAGGGTAACGCATGGGAAAGCACGGTCAGGCGAGGCAAGGCTAAGGCATGACAACGCAAGGCTACGCAATGCACGGGAAGCAAGCAAAGAGTAACGGAACGCAAGGAAGGCAAGGGAATGCAACGGAAGGCAAGGGTAACGGAAGGAACTGCACGGCAAGGGGTAACAAGGCTAAGGCACGACAACGCAGGGCTAGGCAATGCACCGCAAGGCAAGGAAAGGGTAACGCAAGGGAAAGCACGGTCAGGTGAGGCAAGGCTAAGGCATGAGAACGCAAGGCTAGGCAGTGCACGGCAAGGCAAGGAAAGAGTAACGGAAGGAAAGGAAGGCAAGGCAAAGCCAGGCAAGGCAAGTGTAACAAAAGGCACGGCACGGCAAGGGGAAACAAGGCTAAGGCACGACAACGCACGGCTAGGCAATGCAAGGGAAGGCAAGGAAAGGGTAACGCAAGGCAAGGCGCGGTGAGCTTAGGCAAGGCTAATGCACGAAAACGCAAGGCTTGGCAATGCACGACAATGCAAGGAAAGCTTAAAGCAAAGGAAGGCACGGATAGGCGAGATAAGGCTAAGGCACGACAACGCAGCGCTAGGCAATGCAGGGAAGGCAAGCAAAGAGTAAAGGAATGTAAGCAAGGCAAGGAAAAGCAAGGAAAGGCAAGGGTAACGGAAGGAACTGCACGGCAAGGGGTAACAAGGCTAAGGCACGACAACGCAGGGCTAGGCAATGCACCGCAAGGCAAGGAAAGGGTAACGCAAGGGAAAGCACGGTCAGGTGAGGCAAGGCTAAGGCATGAGAACGCAAGGCTAGGCAGTGCACGGCAAGGCAAGGAAAGAGTAACGGAAGGAAAGGAAGGCAAGGCAAAGCCAGGCAAGGCAAGTGTAACAAAAGGCACGGCACGGCAAGGGGAAACAAGGCTAAGGCACGACAACGCACGGCTAGGCAATGCAAGGGAAGGCAAGGAAAGGGTAACGCAAGGCAAGGCGCGGTGAGCTTAGGCAAGGCTAATGCACGAAAACGCAAGGCTTGGCAATGCACGACAATGCAAGGAAAGCTTAAAGCAAAGGAAGGCACGGATAGGCGAGATAAGGCTAAGGCACGACAACGCAGCGCTAGGCAATGCAGGGAAGGCAAGCAAAGAGTAAAGGAATGTAAGCAAGGCAAGGAAAAGCAAGGAAAGGCAAGGGTAACGGAAGGAACGGCACGGCAAGGGGAAACAAGTCTAAGGCATGACAACGCACGCTAGGCAATGCACGGCAAGGCAAGGAAAGGGTAACGCATGCGAAAGCACGGTCAGGCGAGGCAAGGCTAAGGCACGACAACGCAAGGCTAGGCAATGCACGACAATGCAAGGAAAGCTTAAAGTAAAGGAAGGCACGGTCAGGCGAGATAAGGCTAAGGCACGACAACGCAAGGCTAGGCAATGCAGGGAAGGCAAGCAAAGAGTAACGGAAGGTAAGCAAGGCAAGGAAAAGCAAGGAAAGGCAAGGGTAACGTAAGGAACGGCACGGCAAGGGGAAACAAGTCTAAGGCACGACAACGCACGCTAGGCAATGCACGGCAAGGCAAGTAAAGGGTAACGCATGGGAAAGCACGTTCCGGCGAGGCAAGGCTAAGGCACGACAACGCAAGGCTAGGCAATGCACGGAAGGCAAGCAAAGAGTAACGGAAGGTAAGGAAGGCAAGGGAAAGCAAGGAAAGGCAAGTGTAACGGAAGGAACCGCACGGCAAGGGGAAACAAGGCTAAGGCACGACAAAGCACGCTAGGCAATGCACGGCAAGGCAAGGAAAGGGTAACGCATGGGACAGCACGGTCAGGCGAGGCAAGGCTAAGGCATGACAACGCAAGGCTAGGCAATGCACGGAAAGCAAGCAAAGAGTAACGGAACGCAAGGAAGGCAAGGGAAAGCAAGGGAAGGCAAGCGTAACGGAAGGAACGGCACGGCAAGGGGTAACAAGGCTAAGGCACGGCAACGCAGGGCTAGGCAATGCACGGCAAGGCAAGGAAAGCTTAAAGCAAAGGAAGGCACGGTCAGGCGAGATAAGGCTAAGGCACGACAACGCAAGGCTAGGCAATGGACGGAAGGCAAGCAAAGAGTAACGGAAGGTAAGGAAGGCAAGGCAAAGCCAGGCAAGGCAAGTGTAACAAAAGGCACGGCACGGCAAGGGGAAACAAGGCTAAGGCACGACAACGCACGGCTAGGCAATGAAGGGAAGACAAGGAAAGGTTAACGCAAGGCAAGGCACGGTGAGGCTAGGCAAGGCTAATGCACGAAAACGCAAGGCTAGGCAATGCACGA
Organism: Macrotis lagotis; assembly: GCF_037893015.1. Taxonomy (NCBI): domain Eukaryota; kingdom Metazoa; phylum Chordata; class Mammalia; order Peramelemorphia; family Peramelidae; genus Macrotis; species Macrotis lagotis. Next base: position 185,378 of record NW_027422194.1, on the reverse strand, counting down.
CAATGCAAGGAAAGCTTAAAGCAAAGGAAGGCACGGTCAGGCGAGATAAGGCTAAGGCACGACAACGCAAGGCTACGCAATGCCCGGAAAGCAAGCAAAGAGTAACGGAACGCAAGGAAGGCAAGGGAATGCAACGGAAGGCAAGGGTAACGGAAGGAATTGCACGCAAGGGGAAACAAGGCTAAGGCACGACAACGCACGGCTAGGCAATGCACGGCAAGGCAAGGAAAGAGTAACGCAAGGAAAGGCACGGTGAGGCTAGGGAAGGCTAATGCACGAAAACGCAAAGCTAGGCAATGCACGACAATTTAAGGAAAGCTTAAAGCAAAGGAAGGCACGGTCAGGCGAGATAAGGCTAAGGCACGACAACGCAAGGCTAGGCAATGCAGGGAAGGCAAGGAAAGAGTAACGGAAGGTAAGCAAGTCAAGGAAAAGCAAGGAAAGGCAAGGGTAACGTAAGGAACGGCACGGCAAGGGGAAACAAGTCTAAGGCACGACAACGCACGCTAGGCAATGCACTGCAAGGCAAGTAAAGGGTAACGCATGGGAAAGCACGTTCCGGCGAGGCAAGGCTAAGGCACGACAACGCAAGGCTAGGCAATGCACGGAAGGAAAGCAAAGAGTAACGGAAGGTAAGGAAGGCAAGGGAAAGCAAGGAAACGAAAGTGTAACGGAAGGAACCGCACGGCAAGGGGAAACAAGGCTAAGGCACGACAACGCACGCTAGGCAATGCACGGCAAGGCAAGGAAAGGGTAACGCATGGGAAAGCACGGTCAGGCGAGCAAGGCTAAGGCATGACAAGGCAAGGCTAGGCAATGCACGGAAAGCAAGCAAAGAGTAACGGAACGCAAGGAAGGCAAGGGAAAGCAAGGGAAGGCAAGCGTAACGGAAGGAACGGCACGGCAAGGGGTAACAAGGCTAAGGCACGACAACGCAGGGCTAGGCAATGCACGGCAAGGCAAGGAAAGCTTAAAGCAAAGGAAGGCACGGTCAGGCGAGATAAGGCTAAGGTACGAGAACGCAAGGCTAGGCAATGGACAGAAGGCAAGCAAAGAGTAACGGAAGGTAAGGAAGGCAAGGGAAAGCAAGGAAACGAAAGTGTAACGGAAGGAACCGCACGGCAAGGGGAAACAAGGCTAAGGCACGACAACGCACGCTAGGCAATGCACGGCAAGGCAAGGAAAGGGTAACGCATGGGAAAGCACGGTCAGGCGAGGCAAGGCTAAGGCATGACAACGCAAGGCTAGGCAATGCACGGAAAGCAAGCAAAGAGTAACGGAACGCAAGGAAGGCAAGGGAAAGCAACGGAAGGCAAGGGTAACGGAAGGAACGGCAGGGCAAGGGGTAACAAGGCTAAGGCACGACAACGCAAGGCTAGGCAATACACCGCAAGGCAAGGAAAGGGTAACGCAAGGGAAGGCACGGTCAGGTGAGGCAAGGCTAATGCACGACAACGCAAGGCTAGGCAGTGCACGGCAAGGCAAGGAAAGAGTAACGGAAGGAAAGGAAGGCAAGGCAAAGCCAGGCAATGCAAGTGTAACAAAAGGCACGGCACGGCAAGGGGAAACAAGGCTAAGGCACGACAACGCACGGCTAGGCAATGCAAGGGAAGGCAAGGAAAGGGTAACGCAAGGCAAGGCACGGTGAGGCTAGGCAAGGCTAATGCACGAAAACGCCAGGCTAGGCAATGCACGACAATGCAAGGAAAGCTTAAAGCAAAGGAAGGCACGGTCAGGCGAGATAAGGCTAAGGCACGACAACGCAAGGCTAGGCAATGCAGGGAAGGCAAGAAAAGAGTAAAGGAATGTAAGCAAGGCAAGGAAAAGCAAGGAAAGGCAAGGGTAACGGAAGGAACGGCACGGCAAGGGGAAACAAGTCTAAGGCATGACAACGCACGCTAGGCAATGCACGGCAAGGCAAGGAAAGGGTAACGCATGCGAAAGCACGGTCAGGCGAGGCAAGGCTAAGGCACGACAACGCAAGGCTAGGCAATGCACGACAATGCAAGGAAAGCTTAAAGTAAAGGAAGGCACGGTCAGGCGAGATAAGGCTAAGGCACGACAACGCAAGGCTAGGCAATGCAGGGAAGGCAAGCAAAGTGTAACGGAAGGTAAGCAAGGCAAGGAAAAGCAAGGAAAGGCAAGGGCAACGTAAGGAACGGCACGGCAAGGGGAAACAAGTCTAAGGCACGACAACGCACGAAAGGCAATGCACGGCAAGGCAAGTAAAGGGTAACGCATGGGAAAGCACGTTCCGGCGAGGCAAGGCTAAGGCACGACAACGCAAGGCTAGGCAATGCACGGAAGGCAAGCAAAGAGTATCGGAAGGTAAGGAAGGCAAGGGAAAGCAAGGAAAGGCAAGTGTAACGGAAGGAACCGCACGGCAAGGGGAAACAAGGCTAAGGCACGACAAAGCACGCTAGGCAATGCACGGCAAGGCAAGGAAAGGGTAACGCATGGGAAAGCACGGTCAGGCGAGGCAAGGCTAAGGCATGACAACGCAAGGCTAGGCAATGCACGGAAAGCAAGCAAAGAGTAACGGAACGCAAGGAAGGCAAGGGAAAGCAAGGGAAGGCAAGCGTAACGGAAGGAACGGCACGGCAAGGGGTAACAAGGCTAAGGCACGACAACGCAGGGCTAGGCAATGCACGGCAAGGCAAGGAAAGCTTAAAGCAAAGGAAGGCACGGTCAGGCGAGATAAGGCTAAGGTACGAGAACGCAAGGCTAGGCAATGGACGGAAGGCAAGCAAAGAGTAACGGAAGGTAAGGAAGGCAAGGGAAAGCAAGGAAACGAAAGTGTAACGGAAGGAACCGCACGGCAAGGGGAAACAAGGCTAAGGCACGACAACGCACGCTAGGCAATGAACGGCAAGGCAAGGAAAGGGTAACGCATGGGAAAGCACGGTCAGGCGAGGCAAGGCTAAGGCATGACAACGCAAGGCTAGGCAATGCACGGAAAGCAAGCAAAGAGTAACGGAACGCAAGGAAGGCAAGGGAAAGCAGCGGAAGGCAAGGGTAACGGAAGGAACGGCAGGGCAAGGGGTAACAAGGCTAAGGCACGACAACGCAGGGCTAGGCAATGCACGGCAAGGCAAGGAAAGGGTAACGCAAGGGAAGGCACGGTCAGGTGAGGCAAGGATAAGGCACGACAACGCATGGCTAACCAATGCCCGGAAGGCAAGCAAAGAGTAACGGAAGGAAAGGAAGGCAAGGCAAAGCCAGTCAAGGCAAGTGTAACAAAAGGCACGGCACGGCAAGGGGAAACAAGGCTAAGGCACGACAACGCACGGCTAGGCAATGCAAGGGAAGGCAAGGAAAGGGTAACGCAAGGCAAGGCACGGTGAGGCTAGGCAAGGCTAATGCACGAAAACGCAATGCTAGGCAATGCACGACAATGCAAGGAAAGCTTAAAGCAAAGGAAGGCACGGTCAGGCGAGATAAGGCTAAGGCACGACAACGCAAGGCTAGGCAATGCAGGGAAGGCAAGGAAAGAGTAACGGAGGTAAGCAAGTCAAGGAAAAGCAAGGAAAGGCAAGGGTAACGTAAGGAACGGCACGGCAAGGGGAAACAAGTCTAAGGCACGACAACGCACGCTAGGCAATGCACTGCAAGGCAAGTAAAGGGTAACGCATGGGAAAGCACGTTCCGGCGAGGCAAGGCTAAGGCACGACAACCCAAGGCTAGGCAATGCACGGAAGGCAAGCAAAGAGTAACGGAAGGTAAGGAAGGCAAGGGAAAGCAAGGAAAGGCAAGTGTAACGGAAGGAACCGCACGGCAAGGGGAAACAAGGCTAAGGCAGGACAACGCACGCTAGGCAATGCACGGCAAGGCAAGGAAAGGGTAACGCATGGGAAAGCACGGTCAGGCGAGGCAAGGCTAAGGCATGACAACGCAAGGCTAGGCAATGCACGGCAAGGCAAGGAAAGCTTAAAGAAAAGGAAGGCACGGTCAGGCGAGATAAGGCTAAGGTACGAGAACGCAAGGCTAGGCAATGCACGGAAAGCAAGCAAAGAGTAACGGAACGCAAGGAAGGCAAGGGAAAGCAAAGGAAGGCAAGGGTAACGGAAGGAATTGCACGGCAAGGGGTAACAAGGCTAAGGCACGACATCGCAGGGCTAGGCAATGCACGGCAAGGCAAGGAAACGGTAACGCAAGGGAAGGCACGGTCAGGTGAGGCAACAATAAGGCACGACAACGCAAGGTTAGGCAATGCACGGCAAGGCAAGGAAAGAGTAACGGAAGGAAAGGAAGGCAAGGCAAAGCCAGGCAAGGCAAGTGTAACAAAAGGCACGCCACGGCAAGGGGAAACAAGCCTAAGGCACGACAACGCAAGGCTAGGCAATGCACGACAATGCAAGGAAAGCTTAAAGCAAAGGAAGGCACGGTCCGGCGAGATAAGCCTAAGGCACGACAACGCAAGGCTAGGCAATGCAGGGAAGGCAAGCAAAGAGTAACGGAAGGTAAGCAAGGCAAGGAAAAGCAAGGAAAGGCAAGGGTAACGTAAGGAACGGCACGGCAAGGGGAAACAATTCTAAGGCACGACAACGCACGCTAGGCAATGCACGGCAAGGCAAGTAAAGGGTAACGCATGGGAAAGCACGATCCGGCGAGGCAAGGCTAAGGCACGACAACGCAAGGCTAGGCAATGCACGGAAGGCAAGCAAAGAGAAACGGAAGGTAAGGAAGGCAAGGGAAAGCAAGGAAAGGCAAGTGTAACGGAAGGAACCGCACGGCAAGAGGAAACAAGGCTAAGGCACGACAACGCACGCTAGGCAATGCACGGCAAGGCAAGGAAAGGGTAACGCATGGGAAAGCACGGTCAGGCGAGGCAAGGCTAAGGCATGACAACGCAAGGCTACGCAATGCACGGGAAGCAAGCAAAGAGTAACGGAACGCAAGGAAGGCAAGGGAATGCAACGGAAGGCAAGGGTAACGGAAGGAACTGCACGGCAAGGGGTAACAAGGCTAAGGCACGACAACGCAGGGCTAGGCAATGCACCGCAAGGCAAGGAAAGGGTAACGCAAGGGAAAGCACGGTCAGGTGAGGCAAGGCTAAGGCATGAGAACGCAAGGCTAGGCAGTGCACGGCAAGGCAAGGAAAGAGTAACGGAAGGAAAGGAAGGCAAGGCAAAGCCAGGCAAGGCAAGTGTAACAAAAGGCACGGCACGGCAAGGGGAAACAAGGCTAAGGCACGACAACGCACGGCTAGGCAATGCAAGGGAAGGCAAGGAAAGGGTAACGCAAGGCAAGGCGCGGTGAGCTTAGGCAAGGCTAATGCACGAAAACGCAAGGCTTGGCAATGCACGACAATGCAAGGAAAGCTTAAAGCAAAGGAAGGCACGGATAGGCGAGATAAGGCTAAGGCACGACAACGCAGCGCTAGGCAATGCAGGGAAGGCAAGCAAAGACTAAAGGAATGTAAGCAAGGCAAGGAAAAGCAAGGAAAGGCAAGGGTAACGGAAGGAACGGCACGGCAAGGGGAAACAAGTCTAAGGCATGACAACGCACGCTAGGCAATGCACGGCAAGGCAAGGAAAGGGTAACGCATGCGAAAGCACGGTCAGGCGAGGCAAGGCTAAGGCACGACAACGCAAGGCTAGGCAATGCACGACAATGCAAGGAAAGCTTAAAGTAAAGGAAGGCACGATCAGGCGAGATAAGGCTAAGGCACGACAACGCAAGGCTAGGCAATGCAGGGAAGGCAAGCAAAGAGTAACGGAAGGTAAGCAAGGCAAGGAAAAGCAAGGAAAGGCAAGGGTAACGTAAGGAACGGCACGGCAAGGGGAAACAAGTCTAAGGCACGACAACGCACGCTAGGCAATGCACGGCAAGGCAAGTAAAGGGTAACGCATGGGAAAGCACGTTCCGGCGAGGCAAGGCTAAGGCACGACAACGCAAGGCTAGACAATGCACGGAAGGCAAGCAAAGAGTAACGGAAGGTAAGGAAGGCAAGGGAAAGCAAGGAAAGGCAAGTGTAACGGAAGGAACCGCACGGCAAGGGGAAACAAGGCTAAGGCACGACAAAGCACGCTAGGCAATGCACGGCAAGAAAAGGAAAGGGTAACGCATGGGACAGCACGGTCAGGCGAGGCAAGGCTAAGGCATGACAACGCAAGGCTAGGCAATGCACGGAAAGCAAGCAAAGAGTAACGGAACGCAAGGAAGGCAAGGGAAAGCAAGGGAAGGCAAGCGTAACGGAAGGAACGGCACGGCAAGGGGTAACAAGGCTAAGGCACGACAACGCAGGGCTAGGCAATGCACGGCAAGGAAAGGAAAGCTTAAAGCAAAGGAAGGCACGGTCAGGCGAGATAAGGCTAAGGCACGACAACGCAAGGCTAGGCAATGGACGGAAGGCAAGCAAAGAGTAACGGAAGGTAAGGAAGGCAAGGCAAAGCCAGGCAAGGCAAGTGTAACAAAAGGCACGGCACGGCAAGGGGAAACAAGGCTAAGGCACGACAACGCACGGCTAGGCAATGAAGGGAAGGCAAGGAAAGGGTAACGCAAGGCAAGGCACGGTGAGGCTAGGCAAGGCTAATGCACGAAAACGCAAGGCTAGGCAATGCACGACAATGCAAGGAAAGCTTAAAGCAAAGGAAGGCACGGTCAGGCGAGATAAGGCTAAGGCACGACAACGCAAGGCTACGCAATGCCCGGAAAGCAAGCAAAGAGTAACGGAACGCAAGGAAGGCAAGGGAATGCAACGGAAGGCAAGGGTAACGGAAGGAATTGCACGCAAGGGGAAACAAGGCTAAGGCACGACAACGCACGGCTAGGCAATGCACGGCAAGGCAAGGAAAGAGTAACGCAAGGAAAGGCACGGTGAGGCTAGGGAAGGCTAATGCACGAAAACGCAAAGCTAGGCAATGCATGACAATTCAAGGAAAGCTTAAAGCAAAGGAAGGCACGGTCAGGCGAGATAAGGCTAAGGCACGACAACGCAAGGCTAGGCAATGCAGGGAATGCAAGGAAAGAGTAACGGAAGGTAAGCAAGTCAAGGAAAAGCAAGGAAAGGCAAGGGTAACGTAAGGAACGGCACGGCAAGGGGAAACAAGTCTAAGGCACGACAACGCACGCTAGGCAATGCACTGCAAGGCAAGTAAAGGGTAACGCATGGGAAAGCACGTTCCGGCGAGGCAAGGCTAAGGCACGACAACGCAAGGCTAGGCAATGCCCGGAAGGCAAGCAAAGAGTAACGGAAGGTAAGGAAGGCAAGGGAAAGCAAGGAAAGGCAAGTGTAACGGAAGGAACCGCACGGCAAGGGGAAACAAGGCTAAGGCAGGACAACGCACGCTAGGCAATGCACCGCAAGGCAAGGAAAGCTTAAAGCAAAGGAAGGCACGGTCAGGCGAGATAAGGCTAAGGTACGAGAACGCAAGGCTAGGCAATGGACAGAAGGCAAGCAAAGAGTAACGGAAGGTAAGGAAGGCAAGGGAAAGCAAGGAAACGAAAGTGTAACGGAAGGAACCGCACGGCAAGGGGAAACAAGGCTAAGGCACGACAACGCACGCTAGGCAATGCACGGCAAGGCAAGGAAAGGGTAACGCATGGGAAAGCACGGTCAGGCGAGGCAAGGCTAAGGCATGACAACGCAAGCCTAGGCAATGCACGGAAAGCAAGCAAAGAGTAACGGAACGCAAGGAAGGCAAGGGAAAGCAACGGAAGGCAAGGGTAACGGAAGGAACGGCAGGGCAAGGGGTAACAAGGCTAAGGCACGACAACGCAAGGCTAGGCAATACACCGCCAGGCAAGGAAAGGGTAACGCAAGGGAAGGCACGGTCAGGTGAGGCAAGGCTAATGCACGACAACGCAAGGCTAGGCAGTGCACGGCAAGGCAAGGAAAGAGTAACGGAAGGAAAGGAAGGCAAGGCAAAGCCAGGCAAGGCAAGTGTAACAAAAGGCACGGCACGGCAAGGGGAAACAAGGCTAAGGCACGACAACGCACGGCTAGGCAATGCAAGGGAAGGCAAGGAAAGGGTAACGCAAGGCAAGGCACGGTGAGCTTAGGCAAGGCTAATGCACGAAAACGCAAGGCTTGGCAATGCACGACAATGCAAGGAAAGCTTAAAGCAAAGGAAGGCACGGTTAGGCGAGATAAGGCTAAGGCACGACAACGCAAGGCTAGGCATTGCAGGGAAGGCAAGCAAAGAGTAACGGAAGGTAAGCAAGGCAAGGAAAAGCAAGGAAAGGCAAGTGTAACGGAAGGAACCGCACGGCAAGGGGAAACAAGGCTATGGCACGACAACGCACGCTAGGCAATGCACGGCAAGGCATGGAAAGGGTAACGCATGGGAAAGCACGGTCAGGCGAGGCAAGGCTAAGGCATGACAACGCAAGGCTAGGCAATGCACGGAAAGCAAGCAAAGAGTAACGGAACGCAAGGAAGGCAAGGGAAAGCAAGGGAAGGCAAGCGTAACGGAAGGAAAGGCACGGCAAGGGGTAACAAGGCTAAGGCACGACAACGCAGGGCTAGGCAATGCAGGGAAGGCAAGCAAAGAGTAAAGGAATGTAAGCAAGGCAAGGAAAAGCAAGGAAAGGCAAGGGTAACGGAAGGAACGGCACGGCAAGGGGAAACAAGTCTAAGGCATGACAACGCACGCTAGGCAATGCACGGCAAGGCAAGGAAAGGGTAACGCATGCGAAAGCACGGTCAGGCGAGGCAAGGCTAAGGCACGACAACGCAAGGCTAGGCAATGCACGACAATGCAAGGAAAGCTTAAAGTAAAGGAAGGCACGGTCAGGCGAGATAAGGCTAAGGCACGACAACGCAAGGGTAGGCAATGCAGGGAAGGCAAGCAAAGAGTAACGGAAGGTAAGCAAGGCAAGGAAAAGCAAGGAAAGGCAAGGGTAACGTAAGGAACGGCACGGCAAGGGGAAACAAGTCTAAGGCACGACAACGCACGCTAGGCAATGCACGGCAAGGCAAGTAAAGGGTAACGCATGGGAAAGCACGTTCCGGCGAGGCAAGGCTAAGGCACGACAACGCAAGGCTAGGCAATGCACGGAAGGCAAGGAAAGCTTAAAGCAAAGGAAGGCACGGTCAGGCGAGATAAGGCTAAGGCACGACAACGCAAGGCTAGGCAATGCAGGGAAGGCAAGCAAAGAGTAACGGAAGGTAAGGAAGGCAAGGCAAAGCCAGGCAAGGCAAGTGTAACAAAAGGCACGGCACGGCAAGGGGAAACAAGGCTAAGGCACGACAACGCACGGCTAGGCAATGAAGGGAAGGCAAGGAAAGGGTAACGCAAGGCAAGGCACGGTGAGGCTAGGCAAGGCTAATGCACGAAAACGCAAGGCTAGGCAATGCACGACAAGGCAAGGAAAGCTTAAAGCAAAGGAAGGCACGGTCAGGCGAGATAAGGCTAAGGCACGACAACGCAAGGCTACGCAATGCCCGGAAAGCAAGCAAAGAGTAACGGAACGCAAGGAAGGCAAGGGAATGCAACGGAAGGCAAGGGTAACGGAACGAATTGCACGCAAGGGGAAACAAGGCTAAGGCACGACAACGCACGACTAGGCAATGCACGGAAGGCAAGCAAAGAGTAACGCAAGGAAAGGCACGGTGAGGCTAGGGAAGGCTAATGCACGAAAACGCAAAGCTAGGCAATGCACGACAATTCAAGGAAAGCTTAATGTAAAGGAAGGCACGGTCAGGCGTGATAAGGCTAAGGCACGACAACGCAAGGCTAGGCAATGCAGGGAAGGCAAGGAAAGAGTAACGGAAGGTAAGCAAGTCAAGGAAAAGCAAGGAAAGGCAAGGGTAACGTAAGGAACGGTACGGCAAGGGGAAACAAGTCTAAGGCACGACAACGCACGCTAGGCAATGCACTGCAAGGCAAGTAAAGGGTAACGCATGGGAAAGCACCTTCCGGCGAGGCAAGGCTAAGGCACGACAACGCAAGACTAGGCAATGCACGGAAGGCAAGCAAAGAGTAACGGAAGGTAAGGAAGGCAAGGGAAAGCAAGGAAAGGCAAGTGTAACGGAAGGAACCGCACGGCAAGGGGAAACAAGGCTAAGGCAGGACAACGCACGCTAGGCAATGCACGGCAAGGCAAGGAAAGGGTAACGCATGGGAAAGCACGGTCAGGCGAGGCAAGGCTAAGGCATGGCAACGCAAGGCTAGGCAATGCACGGAAAGCAAGCAAAGAGTAACGGAACGCAAGGAAGGCAAGGGAAAGCAAGGGAAGGCAAGGGTAACGGAAGGAACGGCACGGCAAGGGGTAACAAGGCTAAGGCACGACAACGCAGGGCTAGGCAATGCACGTCAAGGCAAGGAAAGCTTAAAGCAAAGGAAGGCACGGTCAGGCGAGATAAGGCTAAGGTACGAGAACGCAAGGCTAGGCAATGGACAGAAGGCAAGCAAAGAGTAACGGAAGGTAAGGAAGGCAAGGGAAAGCAAGGAAACGAAAGTGTAACGGAAGGAACCGCACGGCAAGGGGAAACAAGGCTAAGGCACGACAACGCACGCTAGGCAATGCACGGCAAGGCAAGGAAAGGGTAACGCATGGGAAAGCACGGTCAGGCGAGGCAAGGCTAAGGCATGACAACGCAAGGCTAGGCAATGCACGGAAAGCAAGCAAAGAGTAACGGAACGCAAGGAAGGCAAGGGAAAGCAACGGAAGGCAAGGGTAACGGAAGGAACGGCAGGGCAAGGGGTAACAAGGCTAAGGCACGACAACGCAAGGCTAGGCAATACACCGCAAGGCAAGGAAAGGGTAACGCAAGGGAAGGCACGGTCAGGTGAGGCAAGGCTAATGCACGACAACGCAAGGCTAGGCAGTGCACGGCAAGGCAAGGAAAGAGTAACGGAAGGAAAGGAAGGCAAGGCAAAGCCAGGCAATGCAAGTGTAACAAAAGGCATGGCACGGCAAGGGGAAACAAGGCTAAGGCACGAAAACGCACGGCTAGGCAATGCACGGCAAGGCAAGGAAAGGGTAACGCAAGGGAAGGCACGGTGAGGCTAGGCAAGGCTAATGCACGAAAACGCAAGGCTAGGCAATGCACGACAATGCAAGGAAAGCTTAAAGCAAAGGAAGGCACGGTCAGGCGAGATAAGGTTAAGGCACGACAACGCAAGGCTAGGCAATGCAGGGAAGGCAAGAAAAGATTAAAGGAATGTAAGCAAGGCAAGGAAAAGCAAGGAAAGGCAAGGGTAACGGAAGGAACGGCACGGCAAGGGGAAACAAGTCTAAGGCATGACAACGCACGCTAGGCAATGCACGGCAAGGCAAGGAAAGGGTAACGCATGCGAAAGCACGGTCAGGCGAGGCAAGGCTAAGGCACGACAACGCAAGGCTAGGCAATGCACGACAATGCAAGGAAAGCTTAAAGTAAAGGAAGGCACGGTCAGGCGAGATAAGGCTAAGGCACGACAACGCAAGGCTAGGCAATGCAGGGAAGGCAAGCAAAGTGTAACGGAAGGTAAGCAAGGCAAGGAAAAGCAAGGAAAGGCAAGGGTAACGTAAGGAACGGCACGGCAAGGGGAAACAAGTCTAAGGCACGACAACGCACGCTAGGCAATGCACGGCAAGGCAAGTAAAGGGTAACGCATGGGAAAGCACGTTCCGGCGAGGCAAGGCTAAGGCACGACAACGCAAGGCTAGGCAATGCACGGAAGGCAAGCAAAGAGTATCGGAAGGTAAGGAAGGCAAGGGAAAGCAAGGAAAGGCAAGTGTAACGGAAGGAACCGCACGGCAAGGGGAAACAAGGCTAAGGCACGACAAAGCACGCTAGGCAATGCACGGCAAGGCAAGGAAAGGGTAACGCATGGGAAAGCACGGTCAGGCGAGGCAAGGCTAAGGCATGACAACGCAAGGCTAGGCAATGCACGGAAAGCAAGCAAAGAGTAACGGAACCCAAGGAAGGCAAGGGAAAGTAAAGGAAGGCAAGGGTAACGGAAGGAATTGCACGGCAACGGGTAACAAGGCTAAGGCACGACAACGCAGCGCTAGGCAATGCACGGCAAGGCAAGGAAAGGGTAACGCAAGGGAAGGCACGGTCAGGCGAGGCAAGGATAAGGCATGACAACGCAAGGCTAGGCAATGCACGGAAAGCAAGCAAAGAGTAACGGAACGCAAGGAAGGCAAGGGAAAGCAAGGGAAGGCAAGCGTAACGGAAGGAACGGCACGGCAAGGGGTAACAAGGCTAAGGCACGACAACGCAGGGCTAGGCAATGCACGGCAAGGCAAGGAAAGCTTAAAGCAAAGGAAGGCACGGTCAGGCGAGATAAGGCTAAGGCACGACAACGCAAGGCTAGGCAATGGACGGAAGGCAAGCAAAGAGTAACGGAAGGTAAGGAAGGCAAGGGAAAGCAAGGAAAGGCAAGTGTAACGGAAGGAACCGCACGGCAAGAGGAAACAAGGCTAAGGCACGACAACGCACGCTAGGCAATGTACGGCAAGGCAAGGAAAGGGTAACGCATGGGAAAGCACGGTCAGGCGAGGCAAGGCTAAGGCACGACAACGCAAGGCTAGGCAATGCACGGAAGGCAAGCAAAGAGTAACGGAAGATAAGGAAGGCAAGGGAAAGCAAGGAAAGGCAAGTGCAACGGAAGGAACGGCACGGCAAGGGAAAACAAGGCTAAGGCACGACAACGCACGGTAGGCAATGCACGGCAGGGCAAGAAAAGGGTAACGCATGGGAAAGCACAGTCAGGCGAGGCAAGGCTAAGGCATGACAACGCAAGGCTACGCAATGCACGGAAAGGAAGCAAAGAGTAACGGAACGCAAGGAAGGCAAGGGAATGCAACGGAAGGCAAGGGTAACGGAAGGAATTGCACGCAAGGGGTAACAAGGCTAAGGCACGACAACGCAGGGCTAGGCAATGCACGGCAAGGCAAGGAAAGGGTAACGCAAGGGAAGGCACGGTCAGGTGAGGCAAGGATAAGGCACGACAACACAAGGCTAGGCAATGCCCGGAAGGCAAGCAAAGAGTAACGGAAGGTAAGGAAGGCAAGGGAAAGCCAGGCAAGGCAAGTGTAACAAAAGCCACGGCACCGCCAGGGGAAACAAGGCTAAGGCACGACAACGCACGGCTAGGCAATGCACGGCAAGGCAAGGAAAGAGTAACGCAAGGAAAGGCACGGTGAGGCTAGGCAAGGCTAATGCACGAAAACGCAATGCTAGGCAATGCACGACAATGCAAGGAAAGCTTAAAGCAAAGGAAGGCACGGTCAGGCGAGATAAGGCTAAGGCACGACAACGCAAGGCTAGGCAATGCAGGGAAGGCAAGGAAAGAGTAACGGAAGGTAAGCAAGTCAAGGAAAAGCAAGGAAAGGCAAGGGTAACGTAAGGAACGGCACGGCAAGGGGAAACAAGTCTAAGGCACGACAACGCACGCTAGGCAATGCACTGCAAGGCAAGTAAAGGGTAACGCATGGGAAAGCACGTTCCGGCGAGGCAAGGCTAAGGCACGACAACCCAAGGCTAGGCAATGCACGGAAGGCAAGCAAAGAGTAACGGAAGGTAAGGAAGGCAAGGGAAAGCAAGGAAAGGCAAGTGTAACGGAAGGAACCGCACGGCAAGGGGAAACAAGGCTAAGGCAGGACAACGCACGCTAGGCAATGCACGGCAAGGCAAGGAAAGGGTAACGCATGGGAAAGCACGGTCAGGCGATGCAAGGCTAAGGCATGACAACGCAAGGCTAGGCAATGCACGGCAAGGCAAGGAAAGCTTAAAGAAAAGGAAGGCACGGTCAGGCGAGATAAGGCTAAGGTACGAGAACGCAAGGCTAGGCAATGCACGGAAAGCAAGCAAAGAGTAACGGAACGCAAGGAAGGCAAGGGAAAGCAAAGGAAGGCAAGGGTAACGGAAGGAATTGCACGGAAAGGGGTAACAAGGCTAAGGCACGACAACGCAGGGCTAGGCAATGCACGGCAAGGCAAGGAAAGGGTAACGCAAGGGAAGGCACGGTCAGGTGAGGCAACGATAAGGCACGACAACGCAAGGTTAGGCAATGCACGGCAAGGCAAGGAAAGAGTAACGGAAGGAAAGGAAGGCAAGGCAAAGCCAGGCAAGGCAAGTGTAACAAAAGGCACGCCACGGCAAGGGGAAACAAGGCTAAGGCACGACAACGCAAGGCTAGGCAATGCACGACAATGCAAGGAAAGCTTAAAGCAAAGGAAGGCACGGTCCGGCGAGATAAGCCTAAGGCACGACAACGCAAGGCTAGGCAATGCAGGGAAGGCAAGCAAAGAGTAACGGAAGGTAAGGAAGGCAAGTGAAAGCAAGGATAGGCAAGTGTAACGGAAGGAACGGCACGGCAAGGGGAAACAAGGCTAAGGCACGACAACGCACGCTAGGCAATGCACGGCAAGGCAAGGAAAGGGTAACGCATGGGAAAGCACGGTCAGGCGGGGCAAGGCTAAGGCATGAGAACGCAAGGCTAGGCAATGTACGGAAAGCAAGCAAAGAGTAACGGAACGCACGGAAGGCAAGGGAAAGCTGCGGAAGGCAAGGGTAACGGAAGGAACGGCAGGGCAAGGGGTAACAAGGCTAAGGCACGACAACGCAGGGCTAGGCAATGCACGGCAAGGCAAGGAAAGCTTAAAGCAAAGGAAGGCACGGTCAGACGAGATAAGGTTAAGGCACGACAACGCAAGGCTAGGCAATGGACGGAAGGCAAGCAAAGAGTAACGGAAGGTAAGGAAGGCAAGGCAAAGCCAGGCAAGGCAAGTGTAACAAAAGGCTCGGCACGGCAAGGGGAAACAAGGCTAAGGCACGACAACGCACGGCTAGGCAATGAAGGGAAGGCAAGGAAAGGGTAACGCAAGGCAAGGCACGGTGAGGCTAGGCAAGGCTAATGCACGAAAACGCAAGGCTAGGCAATGCACGACAATGCAAGGAAAGCTTAAAGCAAAGGAAGGCACGGTCAGGCGAGATAAGGCTAAGGCACGACAACGCAAGGCTACGCAATGCCCGGAAAGCAAGCAAAGAGTAACGGAACGCAAGGAAGGCAAGGGAATGCAACGGAAGGCAAGGGTAACGGAACGAATTGCACGCAAGGGGAAACAAGGCTAAGGCACGACAACGCACGGCTAGGCAATGCACGGCAAGGCAAGGAAAGAGTAACGCAAGGAAAGGCACGGTGAGGCTAGGGAAGGCTAATGCACGAAAACGCAAAGCTAGGCAATGCACGACAATTCAAGGAAAGCTTAAAGTAAAGGAAGGCACGGTCAGGCGAGATAAGGCTAAGGCACGACAACGCAAGGCTAGGCAATGCAGGGAAGGCAAGGAAAGAGTAACGGAAGGTAAGCAAGTCAAGGAAAAGCAAGGAAAGGCAAAGGTAACGTAAGGAACGGCACGGCAAGGGGAAACAAGTCTAAGGCACGGCAACGCACGCTAGGCAATGCACTGCAAGGCAAGTAAAGGGTAACGCATGGGAAAGCACGTTCCGGCGAGGCAAGGCTAAGGCACGACAACGCAAGGCTAGGCAATGCACGGAAGGCAAGCAAAGAGTAACGGAAGGTAAGGAAGGCAAGGGAAAGCAAGGAAAGGCAAGTGTAACGGAAGGAACCGCACGGCAAGGGGAAACAAGGCTAAGGCAGGACAACGCACGCTAGGCAATACACGGCAAGGCAAGGAAAGCTTAAAGCAAAGGAAGGCACGGTCAGGCGAGATAAGGCTAAGGTACGAGAACGCAAGGCTAGGCAATGGACAGAAGGCAAGCAAAGAGTAACGGAAGGTAAGGAAGGCAAGGGAAAGCAAGGAAACGAAAGTGTAACGGAAGGAACCGCACGGCAAGGGGAAACAAGGCTAAGGCACGACAACGCACGCTAGGCAATGCACGGCAAGGCAAGGAAAGGGTAACGCATGGGAAAGCACGGTCAGGCGAGGCAAGGCTAAGGCATGACAACGCAAGGCTAGGCAATGCACGGAAAGCAAGCAAAGAGTAACGGAACGCAAGGAAGGCAAGGGAAAGCAACGGAAGGCAAGGGTAACGGAAGGAACGGCAGGGCAAGGGGTAACAAGGCTAAGGCACGACAACGCAGGGCTAGGCAATGCAGGGAAGGCAAGCAAAGAGTAAAGGAATGTAAGCAAGGCAAGGAAAAGCAAGGAAAGGCAAGGGTAACGGAAGGAACGGCACGGCAAGGGGAAACAAGTCTAAGGCATGACAACGCACGCTAGGCAATGCACGGCAAGGCAAGGAAAGCTTAAAGCAAAGGAAGGCACGGTCAGGCGAGATAAGGTTAAGGCACGACAACGCAAGGCTAGGCAATGGACGGAAGGCAAGCAAAGAGTAACGGAAGGTAAGGAAGGCAAGGCAAAGCCAGGCAAGGCAAGTGTAACAAAAGGCACGGCACGGCAAGGGGAAACAAGGCTAAGGCACGACAACGCACGGCTAGGCAATGAAGGGAAGGCAAGGAAAGGGTAACGCAAGGCAAGGCACGGTGAGGCTAGGCAAGGCTAATGCACGAAAACGCAAGGCTAGGCAATGCACGACAATGCAAGGAAAGCTTAAAGCAAAGGAAGGCACGGTCAGGCGAGATAAGGCTAAGGCACGACAACGCAAGGCTACGCAATGCCCGGAAAGCAAGCAAAGAGTAACGGAACGCAAGGAAGGCAAGGGAATGCAACGGAAGGCAAGGGTAACGGAACGAATTGCACGCAAGGGGAAACAAGGCTAAGGCACGACAACGCACGGCTAGGCAATGCACGGCAAGGCAAGGAAAGAGTAACGCAAGGAAAGGCACGGTGAGGCTAGGGAAGGCTAATGCACGAAAACGCAAAGCTAGGCAATGCACGACAATTCAAGGAAAGCTTAAAGTAAAGGAAGGCACGGTCAGGCGAGATAAGGCTAAGGCACGACAACGCAAGGCTAGGCAATGCAGGGAAGGCAAGGAAAGAGTAACGGAAGGTAAGCAAGTCAAGGAAAAGCAAGGAAAGGCAAAGGTAACGTAAGGAACGGCACGGCAAGGGGAAACAAGTCTAAGGCACGACAACGCACGCTAGGCAATGCACTGCAAGGCAAGTAAAGGGTAACGCATGGGAAAGCACGTTCCGGCGAGGCAAGGCTAAGGCACGACAACGCAAGGCTAGGCAATGCACGGAAGGCAAGCAAAGAGTAACGGAAGGTAAGGAAGGCAAGGGAAAGCAAGGAAAGGCAAGTGTAACGGAAGGAACGGCACGGCAAGGGGAAACAAGGCTAAGGCACGACAACGCACGCTAGGCAATGCACGGCAAGGCAAGGAAAGGGTAACGCAAAGGAAGGCACGGTCAGGCGAGATAAGGCTAAGGTACGAGAACGCAAGGCTAGGCAATGGACAGAAGGCAAGCAAAGAGTAACGGAAGGTAAGGAAGGCAAGGGAAAGCAAGGAAACGAAAGTGTAACGGAAGGAACCGCACGGCAAGGGGAAACAAGGCTAAGGCACGACAACGCACGCTAGGCAATGCACGGCAAGGCAAGGAAAGGGTAACGCATGGGAAAGCACGGTCAGGCGAGGCAAGGCTAAGGCATGACAACGCAAGGCTAGGCAATGCACGGAAAGCAAGCAAAGAGTAACGGAACGCAAGGAAGGCAAGGGAAAGCAACGGAAGGCAAGGGTAACGGAAGGAACGGCAGGGCAAGGGGTAACAAGGCTAAGGCACCACAACGCAGGGCTAGGCAATGCAGGGAAGGCAAGCAAAGAGTAAAGGAATGTAAGCAAGGCAAGGAAAAGCAAGGAAAGGCAAGGGTAACGGAAGGAACGGCACGGCAAGGGGAAACAAGTCTAAGGCATGACAACGCACGCTAGGCAAGGCACGGCAAGGCAAGGAAAGGGTAACGCATGCGAAAGCACGGTCAGGCGGGGCAAGGCTAAGGCACGACAACGCAAGGCTAGGCAATGCACGACAATGCAAGGAAAGCTTAAAGGAAAGGAAGGCACGGTCAGGCGAGATAAGGCTAAGGCACGACAACGCAAGGCTAGGCAATGCAGGGAAGGCAAGCAAAGAGTAACGGAAGGTAAGCAAGGCAAGGAAAAGCAAGGAAAGGCAAGGGTAACGTAAGGAACGGCACGGCAAGGGGAAACAAGTCTAAGGCACGACAACGCACGCTAGGCAATGCACGGCAAGGCAAGTAAAGGGTAACGCATGGGAAAGCACGTTCCGGCGACCAAGGCTAAGGCACGACAACGCAAGGCTAGGCAATGCACGGAAGGCAAGGAAAGCTTAAAGCAAAGGAATGCACGGTCAGGCGAGATAAGGTTAAGGCACGACAACGCAAGGCTAGGCAATGCAGGGAAGGCAAGCAAAGAGTAACGGAAGGTAAGCAAGGCAAGGGAAAGCAAGGGAAGGCAAGCGTAACGGAAGGAACGGCACGGCAATGGGTAACAAGGCTAAGGCACGACAACGCAGGGCTAGGCAATGCACGGCAAGGCAAGGAAAGCTTAAAGCAAAGGAAGGCACGGTCAGGCGAGATAAGGTTAAGGCACGACAACGCAAGGCTAGGCAATGGACGGAAGGCAAGCAAAGAGTAACGGAAGGTAAGGAAGGCAAGGCAAAGCCAGGCAAGGCAAGTGTAACAAAAGACACGGCACGGCAAGGGGAAACAAGGCTAAGGCACGACAACGCACGGCTAGGCAATGCAAGGGAAGGCAAGGAAAGGGTAACGCAAGGCAAGGCACGGTGAGGCTAGGCAAGGCTAATGCACGAAAACGCAAGGCTAGGCAATGCACGACAATGCAAGGAAAGCTTAAAGCAAAGGAAGGCACGGTCAGGCGAGATAAGGCTAAGGCACGACAACGCAAGGCTACGCAATGCCCGGAAAGCAAGCAAAGAGTAACGGAACGCAAGGAAGGCAAGGGAATGCAACGGAAGGCAAGGGTAACGGAACGAATTGCACGCAAGGGGAAACAAGGCTAAGGCACGACAACGCACGGCTAGGCAATGCACGGCAAGGCAAGGAAAGAGTAACGCAAGGAAAGGCACGGTGAGGCTAGGGAAGGCTAATGCACGAAAACGCAAGGCTAGGCAATGCACGACAATGCAAGGAAAGCTTAAAGCAAAGGAAGGCACGGTCAGGCGAGATAAGGCTAAGGCACGACAACGCAAGGCTAGGCAGTGCACGGCAAGGCAAGGAAAGAGTAACGGAAGGAAAGGAAGGCAAGGCAAAGCCAGGCAAGGCAAGTGTAACAAAAGGCACGGCACGGCAAGGGGAAACAAGGCTAAGGCACGACAACGCACGGCTAGGCAATGCAAGGGAAGGCAAGGAAAGGGTAACGCAAGGCAAGGCACGGTGAGGCTAGGCAAGGCTAATGCACGAAAAAGCAAGGCTAGGCAATGCACGACAATGCAAGGAAAGCTTAAAGCAAAGGAAGGCACGGTCAGGCGAGATAAGGCTAAGGCAGGACAACGCAAGGCTAGGCATTGCAGGGAAGGCAAGCAAAGAGTAACGGAAGGTAAGCAAGGCAAGGAAAAGCAAGGAAAGGCAAGGGTAACGTAAGGAACGGCACGGCAAGGGGAAACAAGTCTAAGGCACGACAACGCACGCTAGGCAATGCACGGCAAGGCAAGTAAAGGGTATCGCATGGGAAAGCACGTTCCGGCGAGGCAAGGCTAAGGCACGACAACGCAAGGCTAGGCAATGCACGGAAGGCAAGCAAAGAGTAACGGAAGGTAAGGAAGGCAAGGGAAAGCAAGGAAAGGCAAGTGTAACGGAAGGAACCGCACGGCAAGGGGAAACAAGGCTAAGGCACGACAAAGCACGCTAGGCAATGCACGGCAAGGCAAGGAAAGGGTAACGCATGGGACAGCACGGTCAGGCGAGGCAAGGCTAAGGCATGACAACGCAAGGCTAGGCAATGCACGGAAAGCAAGCAAAGAGTAACGGAACGCAAGGAAGGCAAGGGAAAGCAAGGGAAGGCAAGCGTAACGGAAGGAACGGCACGGCAAGGGGTAACAAGGCTAAGGCACGACAACGCAGGGCTAGGCAATGCACGGCAAGGCAAGGAAAGCTTAAAGCAAAGGAAGGCACGGTCAGTCGAGATAAGGCTAAGGCACGACAACGCAAGGCTAGGCAATGGACGTAAGGCAAGCAAAGAGTAACGGAAGGAAAGGAAGGCAAGGCAAAGCCAGGCAAGGCAAGTGTAACAAAAGTCACGGCACGGCAAGGGGAAACAAGGCTAAGGCACGACAACGCACGGCTAGGCAATGCAAGGGAAGGCAAGGAAAGGGTAACGCAAGGCAAGGCACGGTGAGCTTAGGCAAGGCTAATGCACGAAAACGCAAGGCTTGGCAATGCACGACAATGCAAGGAAAGCTTAAAGCAAAGGAAGGCACGGTCAGGCGAGATAAGGCTAAGGCACGACAACGCAAGGCTAGGCATTGCAGGGAAGGCAAGCAAAGAGTAACGGAAGGTAAGCAAGGCAAGGAAAAGCAAGGAAAGGCAAGTGTAACGGAAGGAACCGCACGGCAAGGGGAAACAAGGCTATGGCACGACAAAGCACGCTAGGCAATGCACGGCAAGGCAAGGAAAGGGTAACGCATGGGACAGCACGGTCAGGCGAGGCAAGGCTAAGGCATGACAACGCAAGGCTAGGCAATGCACGGAAAGCAAGCAAAGAGTAACGGAACGCAAGGAAGGCAAGGGAAAGCAAGGGAAGGCAAGCGTAACGGAAGGAACGGCACGGCAAGGGGTAACAAGGCTAAGGCACGACAACGCAGGGCTAGGCAATGCACGGCAAGGCAAGGAAAGCTTAAAGCAAAGGAAGGCACGGTCAGGCGAGATAAGGCTAAGGCACGACAACGCAAGGCTAGGCAATGGACGGAAGGCAAGCAAAGAGTAACGGAAGGTAAGGAAGGCAAGGGAAAGCAAGGAAAGGCAAGTGTAACGGAAGGAACCGCACGGCAAGAGGAAACAAGGCTAAGGCACGACAACGCACGCTAGGCAATGTACGGCAAGGCAAGGAAAGGGTAACGCATGGGAAAGCACGGTCAGGCGAGGCAAAGCTAAGGCACGACAACGCAAGGCTAGGCAATGCACGGAAGGCAAGCAAAGAGTAACGGAAGATAAGGAAGGCAAGGGAAAGCAAGGAAAGGCAAGTGCAACGGAAGGAACGGCACGGCAAGGGAAAACAAGGCTAAGGCACGACAACGCACGCTAGGCAATGCACGGCAGGGCAAGAAAAGGGTAACGCATGGGAAAGCACAGTCAGGCGAGGCAAGGCTAAGGCATGACAACGCAAGGCTACGCAATGCACGGAAAGCAAGCAAAGAGTAACGGAACGCAAGGAAGGCAAGGGAATGCAACGGAAGGCAAGGGTAACGGAAGGAATTGCACGCAAGGGGTAACAAGGCTAAGGCACGACAACGCACGGCTAGGCAATGCACGGCAAGGCAAGGAAAGAGTAACGCAAGGAAAGGCACGGTGAGGCTAGGGAAGGCTAATGCACGAAAACGCAATGCTAGGCAATGCACGACAATGCAAGGAAAGCTTAAAGCAAAGGAAGGCATGGTCAGGCGAGATAAGGCTAAGGCACGACAACGCAAGGCTAGGCAATGCAGGGAAGGCAAGGAAAGAGTAACGGAAGGTAAGCAAGTCAAGGAAAAGCAAGGAAAGGCAAGGGTAACGTAAGGAACGGCACGGCAAGGGGAAACAATTCTAAGGCACGACAACGCACGCTAGGCAATGCACTGCAAGGCAAGTAAAGGGTAACGCATGGGAAAGCACGTTCCGGCGAGGCAAGGCTAAGGCACGACAACGCAAGGCTAGGCAATGCACGGAAGGCAAGCAAAGAGTAACGGAAGGTAAGGAAGGCAAGGGAAAGCAAGGAAAGGCAAGTGTAACGGAAGGAACCGCACGGCAAGGGGAAACAAGGCTAAGGCAGGACAACGCACGCTAGGCAATGCACGGCAAGGCAAGGAAAGGGTAACGCATGGGAAAGCACGGTCAGGCGAGGCAAGGCTAAGGCATGACAACGCAAGGCTAGGCAATGCACGGCAAGGCAAGGAAAGCTTAAAGAAAAGGAAGGCACGGTCAGGCGAGATAAGGCTAAGGTACGAGAACGCAAGGCTAGGCAATGCACGGAAAGCAAGCAAAGAGTAACGGAACGCAAGGAAGGCAAGGGAAAGCAAAGGAAGGCAAGGGTAACGGAAGGAATTGCACGGCAAGGGGTAACAAGGCTAAGGCACGACAACGCAGGGCTAGGCAATGCACGGCAAGGCAAGGAAAGGGTAACGCAAGGGAAGGCACGGTCAGGTGAGGCAACGATAAGGCACGACAACGCAAGGTTAGGCAATGCACGGCAAGGCAAGGAAAGAATAACGGAAGGAAAGGAAGGCAAGGCAAAGCCAGGCAAGGCAAGTGTAACAAAAGGCACGCCACGGCAAGGGGAAACAAGGCTAAGGCACGACAACGCAAGGCTAGGCAATGCACGACAATGCAAGGAAAGCTTAAAGCAAAGGAAGGCACGGTCCGGCGAGATAAGCCTAAGGCACGACAACGCAAGGCTAGGCAATGCAGGGAAGGCAAGCAAAGAGTAACGGAAGGTAAGGAAGGCAAGTGAAAGCAAGGAAAGGCAAGTGTAACGGAAGGAACGGCACGGCAAGGGGAAACAAGGCTAAGGCACGACAACGCACGCTAGGCAATGCACGGCAAGGCAAGGAAAGGGTAACGCATGGGAAAGCACGGTCAGGCGGGGCAAGGCTAAGGCATGAGAACGCAAGGCTAGGCAATGTACGGAAAGCAAGCAAAGAGTAACGGAACGCAAGGAAGGCAAGGGAAAGCAAGGGAAGGCAAGTGTAACAAAAGGCACGGCACGGCAAGGGGAAACAAGGCTAAGGCACGACAACGCACGGCTAGGCAATGAAGGGAAGGCAAGGAAAGGGTAACGCAAGGCAAGGCACGGTGAGGCTAGGCAAGGCTAATGCACGAAAACGCAAGGCTAGGCAATGCACGACAATGCAAGGAAAGCTTAAAGCAAAGGAAGGCACGGTCAGGCGAGATAAGGCTAAGGCACGACAACGCAAGGCTACGCAATGCCCGGAAAGCAAGCAAAGAGTAACGGAACGCAAGGAAGGCAAGGGAATGCAACGGAAGGCAAGGGTAACGGAACGAATTGCACGCAAGGGGAAACAAGGCTAAGGCACGACAACGCACGGCTAGGCAATGCACGGCAAGGCAAGGAAAGAGTAACGCAAGGAAAGGCACGGTGAGGCTAGGGAAGGCTAATGCACGAAAACGCAAAGCTAGGCAATGCACGACAATTCAAGGAAAGCTTAATGTAAAGGAAGGCACGGTCAGGCGAGATAAGGCTAAGGCACGACAACGGAAGGCTAGGCAATGCAGGGAAGGCAAGGAAAGAGTAACGGAAGGTAAGCAATTCAAGGAAAAGCAAGGAAAGGCAAGGGTAACGTAAGGAACGGCACGGCAAGGGGAAACAAGTCTAAGGCACGACAACGCACGCTAGGCAATGCACTGCAAGGCAAGTAAAGGGTAACGCATGGGAAAGCACGTTCCGGCGAGGCAAGGCTAAGGCACGACAACGCAAGGCTAGGCAATGCACGGAAGGCAAGCAAAGAGTAACGGAAGGTAAGGAAGGCAAGGGAAAGCAAGGAAAGGCAAGTGTAACGGAAGGAACCGCACGGCAAGGGGAAACAAGGCTAAGGCAGGACAACGCACGCTAGGCAATGCACGGCAAGGCAAGGAAAGGGTAACGCATGGGAAAGCACGGTCAGGCGAGGCAAGGCTAAGGCATGACAACGCAAGGCTAGGCAATGCACGGAAAGCAAGCAAAGAGTAACGGAACGCAAGGAAGGCAAGGGAAAGCAAGGGAAGGCAAGCGTAACGGAAGGAACGGCACGGCAAGGGGTAACAAGGCTAAGGCACGACAACGCAGGGCTAGGCAATGCACGGCAAGGCAAGAAAAGCTTAAAGCAAAGGAAGGCACGGTCAGGCGAGATAAGGCTAAGGTACGAGAACGCAAGGCTAGGCAATGGACAGAAGGCAAGCAAAGAGTAACGGAAGGTAAGGAAGGCAAGGGAAAGCAAGGAAACGAAAGTGTAACGGAAGGAACCGCACGGCAAGGGGAAACAAGGCTAAGGCACGACAACGCACGCTAGGCAATGCACGGCAAGGCAAGGAAAGGGTAACGCATGGGAAAGCACGGTCAGGCGAGGCAAGGCTAAGGCATGACAACGCAAGGCTAGGCAATGCACGGAAAGCAAGCAAAGAGTAACGGAACGCAAGGAAGGCAAGGGAAAGCAACGGAAGGCAAGGGTAACGGAAGGAACGGCAGGGCAAGGGGTAACAAGGCTAAGGCACGACAACGCAAGGCTAGGCAATACACCGCAAGGCAAGGAAAGGGTAACGCAAGGGAAGGCACGGTCAGGTGAGGCAAGGCTAATGCACGACAACGCAAGGCTAGGCAGTGCACGGCAAGGCAAGGAAAGAGTAACGGAAGGAAAGGAAGGCAAGGCAAAGCCAGGCAATGCAAGTGTAACAAAAGGCACGGCACGGCAAGGGGAAACAAGGCTAAGGCACGACAACGCACGGCTAGGCAATGCAAGGGAAGGCAAGGAAAGGGTAACGCAAGGCAAGGCACGGTGAGGCTAGGCAAGGCTAATGCACGAAAACGCAAGGCTAGGCAATGCACGACAATGCAAGGAAAGCTTAAAGCAAAGGAAGGCACGGTCAGGCGAGATAAGGCTAAGGCACGACAACGCAAGGCTAGGCAATGCAGGGAAGGCAAGAAAAGAGTAAAGGAATGTAAGCAAGGCAAGGAAAAGCAAGGAAAGGCAAGGGTAACGGAAGGAACGGCACGGCAAGGGGAAACAAGTCTAAGGCATGACAACGCACGCTAGGCAATGCACGGCAAGGCAAGGAAAGGGTAACGCATGCGAAAGCACGGTCAGGCGAGGCAAGGCTAAGGCACGACAACGCAAGGCTAGGCAATGCACGACAATGCAAGGAAAGCTTAAAGTAAAGGAAGGCACGGTCAGGCGAGATAAGGCTAAGGCACGACAACGCAAGGCTAGGCAATGCAGGGAAGGCAAGCAAAGAGTATCGGAAGGTAAGGAAGGCAAGGGAAAGCAAGGAAAGGCAAGTGTAACGGAAGGAACCGCACGGCAAGGGGAAACAAGGCTAAGGCACGACAAAGCACGCTAGGCAATGCACGGCAAGGCAAGGAAAGGGTAACGCATGGGAAAGCACGGTCAGGCGAGGCAAGGCTAAGGCATGACAACGCAAGGCTAGGCAATGCACGGAAAGCAAGCAAAGAGTAACGGAACGCAAGGAAGGCAAGGGAAAGCAAGGGAAGGCAAGCGTAACGGAAGGAACGGCACGGCAAGGGGTAACAAGGCTAAGGCACGACAACGCAGGGCTAGGCAATGCACGGCAAGGCAAGGAAAGCTTAAAGCAAAGGAAGGCACGGTCAGGCGAGATAAGGCTAAGGTACGAGAACGCAAGGCTAGGCAATGGACGGAAGGCAAGCAAAGAGTAACGGAAGGTAAGGAAGGCAAGGGAAAGCAAGGAAACGAAAGTGTAACGGAAGGAACCGCACGGCAAGGGGAAACAAGGCTAAGGCACGACAACGCACGCTAGGCAATGAACGGCAAGGCAAGGAAAGGGTAACGCATGGGAAAGCACGGTCAGGCGAGGCAAGGCTAAGGCATGACAACGCAAGGCTAGGCAATGCACGGAAAGCAAGCAAAGAGTAACGGAACACAAGGAAGGCAAGGGAAAGCAGCGGAAGGCAAGGGTAACGGAAGGAACGGCAGGGCAAGGGGTAACAAGGCTAAGGCACGACAACGCAAGGCTAGGCAATACACCGCAAGGCAAGGAAAGGGTAACGCAAGGGAAGGCACGGTCAGGTGAGGCAAGGCTAATGCACGACAACGCAAGGCTAGGCAGTGCACGGCAAGGCAAGGAAAGAGTAACGGAAGGAAAGGAAGGCAAGGCAAAGCCAGGCAAGGCAATTGTAACAAAAGGCACGGCACGGCAAGGGGAAACAAGGCTAAGGCACGACAACGCACGGCTAGGCAATGCAAGGGAAGGCAAGGAAAGGGTAACGCAAGGCAAGGCACGGTGAGGCTAGGCAAGGCTAATGCACGAAAACGCAATGCTAGGCAATGCACGACAATGCAAGGAAAGCTTAAAGCAAAGGAAGGCACGGTGAGGCGAGATAAGGCTAAGGCACGACAACGCAAGGCTAGGCAATGCAGGGAAGGCAAGGAAAGAGTAACAAAAGGTAAGCAAGTCAAGGAAAAGCAAGGAAAGGCAAGGGTAACGTAAGGAACGGCACGGCAAGGGGAAACAAGTCTAAGGCACGACAACGCACGCTAGGCAATGCACTGCAAGGCAAGTAAAGGGTAACGCATGGGAAAGCACGTTCCGGCGAGGCAAGGCTAAGGCACGACAACCCAAGGCTAGGCAATGCACGGAAGGCAAGCAAAGAGTAACGGAAGGTAAGGAAGGCAAGGGAAAGCAAGGAAAGGCAAGTGTAACGGAAGGAACCGCACGGCAAGGGGAAACAAGGCTAAGGCACGACAACGCACGGCTAGGCAATGCACGGCAAGGCAAGGAAAGGGTAACGCAAGGCAAGGCACGGTGAGGCAAGGCAAGGCTAATGCACGACAACGCAAGGCTAGGCAATGCACGGCAAGGCAAGGAAAGCTTAAAGCAAAGGAAGGCACGGTCAGGCGAGATAAGGCTAAGGCACGACAACGCAAGGCTAGGCAATGCACGGAAAGCAAGCAAAGAGTAACGGAACGCAAGGAAGGCAAGGGAAAGCAAGGGAAGGCAAGGGTAACGGAAGGAATTGCACGGCAAGGGGAAACAAGGCTAAGGCACGACAACGCACGGCTAGGCAATGCACGGCAAGGCAAGGAAAGGGTAACGCAAGGCAAGGCACGGTCAGGTGAGGCAAGGCAATAAGGCACGACAACGCAAGGTTAGGCAATGCACGGCAAGGCAAGGAAAGAGGTAACGGAAGGAAAGGAAGGCAAGGCAAAGCCAGGCAAGGCAAGTGTAACAAAAGGCACGCCACGGCAAGGGGTAACAAGGCGAAGGCACGACAACGCAGGGCTAGGCAATGCACGGCAAGGCAAGGAAAGCTTAAAGCAAAGGAAGGCACGGTCAGTCGAGATAAGGCTAAGGCACGACAACGCAAGGCTAGGCAATGGACGGAAGGCAAGCAAAGAGTAACGGAAGGAAAGGAAGGCAAGGCAAAGCAAGGCAAGGCAAGTGTAACAAAAGTCACGGCACGGCAAGCTGAAACAAGGCTAAGGCACGACAACGCACGGCTAGGCAATGCAAGGGAAGGCAAGGAAAGGGTAACGCAAGGCAAGGCACGGTGTGCTTAGGCAAGGCTAATGCACGAAAACGCAAGGCTTGGCAATGCACGACAATGCAAGGAAAGCTTAAAGCAAAGGAAGGCACGGTCAGGCGAGATAAGGCTAAGGCACGACAACGCAAGGCTAGGCATTGCAGGGAAGGCAAGCAAAGAGTAACGGAAGGTAAGCAAGGCAAGGAAAAGCAAGGAAAGGCAAGTGTAACGGAAGGAACCGCACGGCAAGGGGAAACAAGGCTATGGCACGACAACGCACGCTAGGCAATGCACGGCAAGGCAAGGAAAGGGTAACGCATGGGACAGCACGGTCAGGCGAGGCAAGGCTAAGGCATGACAACGCAAGGCTAGGCAATGCACGGAAAGCAAGCAAAGAGTAACGGAACGCAAGGAAGGCAAGGGAAAGCAAGGGAAGGCAAGCGTAACGGAAGGAACGGCACGGCAAGGGGTAACAAGGCTAAGGCACGACAACGCAGGGCTAGGCAATGCACGGCAAGGCAAGGAAAGCTTAAAGCAAAGGAAGGCACGGTCAGGCGAGATAAGGCTAAGGCACGACAACGCAAGGCTAGGCAATGCACGGAAGGCAAGCAAAGAGTAACGGAAGGCAAGGAAGGCAAGGCAAAGCATGGCAACGCAAGCAATGCTAAGGCAAGGTGAAACAAGGCTAAGGCACGAGAACGCACGATTAGGCAATGCACGGCAAGGCAAGGAAGGGGTAAAGCAAGGCAAGGCACTGACAGGCGAGGCAAGGCTAAGGCACGACAACGCACGGCTAGGCAATGCACGGCAAGGCAAGGAAAGGGTAACGCAAGGCAAGGCACGGTCAGGCGAGGCAAGGCTAAAGAATGACAACGCAAGGCTAGGCAATGCACGGAAGGCAAGCAAAGAGTAAGGGAAGGCAAGGAATGCAAGGCAAAGCAAGGCAACGCAAGCAAGGCTATGGCAAGGTGAAAAAAGGCTAAGGCACGACAACGCAAGGCTAGGCAATCCACGGAAGGCAAGCAAAGAGTAACGGAAGGCAAGGAAGGCAAGTGAAAGCAAGGCAAGGCAAGGGTAACGGAAGGAAACGCACGGCAAGGGGAAACAAGGCTAAGGCACGACAACGCACGGCTAGGCAATGCACGGCAAGGCAAGGAAAGGGTAACGCAAGGCAAGGCACGGTGCGGCAAGGCAAGGCTAATGCACGACAACGCACGGCTAGGCAATGCACGGCAAGGTAAGGAAAGGGTAACGCAAGGGAAGGCACGGTCAGACGAGGCAAGGCTAAGGCACGACAACGCAAGGCTAGGCAATGCACGGAAGGCAAGCAAAGAGTAACGGAAGGCAAGCAAGGCAAAGGAAAGCAAGGCAAGGCAAGTGAAACAAAAGGCACGGCACGGCAAGGGGAAACAAGGCTAAGGCACGGAAACGCAGGACTAGGCAATGCACGGAAAGGCAAGGAAAGGGTAACGCAAGGCAAGGCACTGTCAGGCGAGGGAAGGCTAATGCACGACAACACAAGGCTAGGCAGTGCACGGCTAGGCAGGGAAAGAGTAACGGAAGGAAAGGAAGGCAAGGCAAAGCAAGGCAAGGCAAGTGTAACAAAAGGCACGGCACGGCAAGGGGAAACAAGGCGAAGGGACGGCAACGCACGGCTAGGCAATGCACGGCCAGGCAAGGAAAGGGTAACGCAAGGCAAGGCACGGTGAGGCAAGGCAAGGCTAATGCACGACAATACAAGGCTAGGCAATGCACGGAAGGCAAGCAAAGAGTAACGGAAGGCAAGGAATTCAAGGCAAAGCAAGGCAACGCAAGCAAGGCTATGGCAAGGTGAAAAAAGGCTAAGGCACGACAACGCAAGGCTAGGCAATGCACGGAAGGCAAGCAAAGAGTAACGGAAGGCAAGGAAGGCAAGGCAAAGCAAGGCAACGCAAGCAAGGCTATAGCAAGGTGAAACAAGGCTAATGCACGACAACGCACGGCTAGGCAATGCACGGCAAGGCAAGGAAAGGGTAACGCAAGGCAAGGCACGGTCAGGCGAGGCAAGGCTAAGGAACGACAACGCAAGGCTAGGCAATGCACGGAAGGCAAGCAAAGAGTAACGGAAGGCAAGGAATGCAAGGCAAAGCAAGGCAACGCAAGCAAGGCTATGGCAAGGTGAAAAAAGGCGAAGGCACGACAACGCAAGCCTAGGCAATCCACGGAAGGCAAGCAAAGAGTAACGGAAGGCAAGGAAGGCAAGGGAAAGCAAGGCAAGGCAAGGGTAACGGAAGGAAACACACGGCAAGGGGAAACAATGCTAAGGCACGACAACGCACGGCTAGGCAATGCACGGCAAGGCAAGGAAAGGGTAACGCAAGGCAAGGCACGGTGAGGCAAGGCAAGGCTAATGCACGACAACGCACGGCTAGGCAATGCACGGCAAGGTAAGGAAAGGGTAACGCAAGGGAAGGCACGGTCAGACGAGGCAAGGCTAAGGCACGACAACGCAAGGCTAGGCAATGCACGGAAGGCAAGCAAAGAGTAACGGAAGGCAAGGAAGGCAAGGGAAAGCAAGGCAAGGCAAGTGAAACAAAAGGCACGGCACGGCAAGGGGAAACAAGGCGAAGGGACGGAAACGCAGGACTAGGCAATGCACGGCAAGGCAAGGAAAGGGTAACGCAAGGCAAGGCACTGTCAGGCGAGGGAAGGCTAATGCACGACAACACAAGGCTAGGCAGTGCACAGCTAGGCAGGGAAAGAGTAACGGAAGGAAAGGAAGGCAAGGCAAAGCAAGGCAAGGCAAGTGTAACAAAAGGCACGGCACGGCAAGGGGAAACAATGCGAAGGGACGGCAACGCACGGCTATGCAATGCACGGCCAGGCAAGGAAAGGGTAAAGCAAGGCAAGGCACGGTGAGGCAAGGCAAGGCTAATGCACGACAATACAAGGCTAGGCAATGCACGGAAGGCAAGCAAAGAGTAACGGAAGGCAAGGAATGCAAGGCAAAGCAAGGCAACGCAAGCAAGGCTATGGCAAGGTGAAAAAAGGCTAAGGCACGACAACGCAAGGCTAGGCAATGCACGGAAGGCAAGCAAAGTGTAACGGAAGGCAAGGAAGGCAAGGCAAAGCAAGGCAACGCAAGCAAGGCTATAGCAAGGTGAAACAAGGCTAATGCACGACAACGCACGGCTAGGCAATGCACGGCAAGGCAAGGAAAGGGTAACGCAAGGCAAGGCACGATCAGGCGAGGCAAGGCTAAGGAACGACAACGCAAGGCTAGACAATGCACGGAAGGCAAGCAAAGAGTAACGGAAGGCAAGGAATGCAAGGCAAAGCAAGGCAAGGCAAGTGTAACAAAAGGCACGGCACGGCAAGGGGAACCAAGGCTGAGGCACGACAACGCAGGACTAGGCACTGCACGGGAAGGCAAGGAAAGGGTAACGCAAGGCAAGGCACGGTGAGGCAAGGCAAGGCTAATGCACGACAACGCACGGCTAGGCAATGCACGGCAAGGTAAGGAAAGAGTAACGGAAGGCAAGGAAGGCAAGGCAAAGCATGGCAACGCAAGCAATGCTAAGGCAAGGTGAAACAAGGCTAAGGCACGAGAACGCACGGTTAGGCAATGCACGGCAAGGCAAGGAAGGGGTAACGCAAGGCAAGGCACTGACAGGCGAGGCAAGGCTAAGGCACGACAACGCACGGCTAGGCAATGCACGGCTAGGCAAGGAAAGGCTAACGCAAGGCAAGGCACGGTCAGGCGAGGCAAGGCTAAGGAATGACAACGCAAGGCTAGGCAATGCACGGAAGGCAAGCAAAGAGTAAGGGAAGGCAAGGAATGCAAGGCAAAGCAAGGCAACGCAAGCAAGGCTATGGCAAGGTGAAAAAAGGCTAAGGCACGACAACGCAAGGCTAGGCAATGCACGGACGGCAAGCAAAGAGTAACGGAAGGCAAGGAATGCAAGGGAAACAAGGGAAGTCAAGGGTAACAGAAGGAACGGCTCGGCAATGGGAAAAAAGGCTAAGGCACGGCAACGCACGGCTAGGCAATGCACGGCCAGCCAAGGAAAGGGTAACGCAAGGCAAGGCACTGTCAGGCGAGGGAAGGCTAATGCACGACAACGCAAGGCTAGGCAGTGCACGGCTAGGCAGGGAAAGAGAAAAGGAAGGAGAGGAAGGCAAGGCAAAGCAAGGCAAGGCAAGTGTAACAAAAGGCACGGCACGGCAAGGGGAAACAAGGCGAAGGGACGGAAACGCAGGACTAGGCAATGCACGGCAAGGCAAGGAAAGGGTAACGCAAGGCAAGGCACTGTCAGGCGAGGGAAGGCTAAGGAACGACAACGCAAGACTAGACAATGCACGGAAGGCAAGCAAAGAGTAACGGAAGGCAAGGAATGCAAGGCAAAGCAAGGCAACGCAAGCAAGTCTATGGCAAGGTGAAACAAAGCTAAGGCACGACAACGCACGGCTAGGCAATGCACGGCAAGTCAAGGAAAGGGTAACGCAAGGCAAGGCACGGTGAGGCAAGGCAAGGGTAATGCACGACAACGCACGGCTAGGCAATGCACGGCAAGGCAAGGAAAGGGTAACGCAAGGCAAGGCACGGTCAGGCGAGGCAAGGCTAAGGAACGACAACGCAAGGCTAGACATTGCATGGAAGGCAAGCAAAGAGTAACGGAAGGCAAGGAATGCAAGGCAAAGCAAGGCAACGCAAGCAAGGCTATGGCAAGGTGAAAAAAGGCTAAAGCACGACAACGCAAGGCTACGCAATGCACGGAAGGCAAGCAAAGAGTAACGGAAGGCAAGGAAGGCAAGGGAAAGCAAGGCAAGGCAAGGGTAACGGAAGGAAAGGCACGGCAAGGGGAAACAAGGCTAAGGCACGACAACGCACGGCTAGGCAATGCACGGCAAGGCAAGGAAAGGGTAACGCAAGGCAAGGCACGGTCAGGCAAGGCAAGGCTAATGCACGACAACGCACGGCTAGGCAATGCACGGCAAGGCAAGGAAAGGGTAACGCAAGGGAAGGCACGGTCAGGACGAGGCAAGGCTAAGGCACGACAACGCAAGGCTAGGCAATGCACGGAAGGCAAACAAAGAGGAACAGAAGGCAAGGAAGGCAAGGGAAAGCAAGGCAACGCAAGGGTAACGGAAGGAAACGCACGGCAAGGGGAAACAAGGCTAATGCACGACAACGCACGGCTAGGCAATGCACGGCCAGGCAAGGACAGGGTAACGCAAGGCAAGGCACGGTGAGGCAAGGCAAGGCTAATGCACGACAATACAAGGCTAGCAATGCACGGAAGGCAAGCAAAGAGTCACGGAAGGCAAGGAATGCAAGGCAAAGCAAGGCAACGCAAGCAAGTCTATGGCAAGGTGAAAAAAGGCGAAGGCACGGCAACGCAAGGCTAGGCAATGCACGGAAGGCAAGCAAAGAGTAACGGAAGGCAAGGAAGGCAAGGCAAAGAAAGGCAACGCAAGCAAGGCTATAGCAAGGTGAAACAAAGCTAAGGCACGACAACGCATGGCTAGGCAATGCACGGCAAGGCAAGGAAAGGGAAAAGGAAGGAAAGGAAGGCAAGGCAAAGCAAGGCAAGGCAAGTGTAACAAAAGGCACGGCACGGCAAGGGGAAACAAGGCGAAGGGACGGAAACGCAGGACTAGGCAATGCACGGCAAGGCAAGGAAAGGGTAACGCAAGGCAAGGCACGGTCAGGCGAGGCAAGGCTAAGGAACGACAACGCAAGGCTAGGCAATGCACGGAAGGCAAGCAAAGAGTAACGGAAGGCAAGGAATGCAAGGCAAAGCAAGGCAACGCAAACAAGGCTATGGCAAGGTGAAAAAAGGCTAAAGCACGACAACGCAAGGCTACGCAATGCACGGAAGGCAAGCAAAGAGTAACGGAAGGCAAGGAAGGCAAGGGAAAGCAAGGCAAGGCAAGGGTAACAGAAGGAACGGCACGGCAAGGGGAAACAAGGCTAAGGCACGACAACGCATCGGCTAGGCAATGCACGGCAAGGCAAGGAAAGGGTAACGCAAGGCAAGGCACGGTGAGGCAAGGCAAGGCTAATGCACGACAACGCAGGGCTAGGCAATGCACGGCAAGGCAAGGAAAGGGTAACGCAAGGGAAGGCATGGTCAGACGAGGCAAGGCTAAGGCACGACAACGCAATGCTAGGCAATGCACGGAAGGCAAACAAAGAGGAACGGAAGGCAAGGAAGGCAAGGGAAAGCAAGGCAAGGCAAGGGTAACGGAAGGAAACGCACGGCAAGGTGAAACAAGGCTAAGGCACGACAACGCACGGCTAGGCAATGCACGGCAAGGCAAGGAAAGAGTAACGGAAGGCAAGGAAGGCAAGGCAAAGAAAGGCAGCGCAAGCAAGGCTATAGCAAGGTGAAACAAAGCTAAGGCACGACAACGCATGGCTAGGCAATGCACGGCAAGGCAAGGAAAGGGTAACGCAAGGCAAGGCACGGTGAGGCAAGGCAAGGCTAATGCACGACAACGCACGGCTAGGCAATGCACGGCAAGGCAAGGAAAGGGTAACGCAAGGCAAGGCACCGTCAGGCGAGGCAAGGCTAAGGAATGACAACGCAAGGCTAGGCAATGCATGGAAGGCAAGCAAAGAGTAACGGAAGTCAAGGAATGCAAGGCAAAGCAAGGGAACGCAAGCAAGGCTACGGCAAGGTGAAAAAAGGCTAAGGCACGACAACGCAAGGCTAGGCAATCCACGGAAGGCAAGCAAAGAGTAACGGAAGGCAAGGAAGGCAAGGGAAAGCAAGGCAAGGCAAGGGTAACGGAAGGAAAGTCACGGCAAGGGGAAACAAGGCTAAGGCACGACAACGCTCGGCTAGGCAATGAACGGCAAGGCAAGGAAAGGGTAACGCAAGGCAAGGCACGGTGAGGCAAGGCAAGGCTAATACACGACAACGCAGGGCTAGTCAATGCACGGCAAGGCAAGGAAAGGGTAACGCAAGGGAAGGCATGGTCAGACGAGGCAAGGCTAAGGCACGACAACGCAATGCTAGGCAATGCACGGAAGGCAAACAAAGAGGAACGGAAGGCAAGGAAGGCAAGGGAAAGCAAGGCAAGGCAAGGGTAACGGAAGGAAACGCACGGCAAGGGGAAACAAGGCTAAGGCACGGCAACGCACGGCTAGGCAATGCACGGCAAGGCAAGGAAAGGGTAACGCAAGGCAAGGCACGGTCAGGCATGGCAAGGCTAAGGCACGGCAACGCACGGCCAAGCAATGCACGGAAGGCAAGGAAAGGGTAACGCAAGGCAAGGCACGGTGAGGCAAGGCAAGGCTAATGCACGACAACGCACGGCTAGGCAATGCACGGCAAGGCAAGGAAAGGGTAACGCAAGGGAAGGCACGGTCAGACGAGGCAAGGCTAAGGCACGACAACGTGCACACAACGCAAGGCTAGGCAATGCACGGAAGGCAAGCAAAGAGTAACGGAAGGCAAGGAAGGCAAGGGAAAGCAAGGCAAGGCAAGGGTAACAGAAGGAACGGCTCGGCAAGGGGAAACAAGGCTAAGGGACGGCAACGCACGGCTAGGCAATGCACGGGCAAGGCAAGGAAAGGGTAACGCAAGGCAAGGCACGATGAGGCAAGGCAAGGCTAATGCACGACAACGCAAGGCTAGGCAGTGCACGGTAAGGCAAGGAAAGAGTAACGGAAGGAAAGGAAGGCAAGGCAAATCCAACGCAAGGCAAGTGTAACAAAAGGCAAGGCACGGCAAGGGGAAACAAGGCTAAGGCACGACAACGCACGGCTAGGCAATGCACGGCAAGGCAAGGAAAGAGTAACGGAAGGCAAGGAAGGCAAGGCAAAGCATGGCAACGCAAGCAATGCTAAGGCAAGGTGAAACAAGGCTAAGGCACGAGAACGCACGGTTAGGCAATGCACGGCAAGGCAAGGAAGGGGTAACGCAAGGCAAGGCACTGACAGGCGAGGCAAGGCTAAGGCACGACAACGCACGGCTAGGCAATGCACGGCAAGACAAAGAAAGGGGAACGCAAGGCAAGGCACGGTCAGGCGAGGCAAGGCTAAGGAATGACAACGCAAGGCTAGGCAATGCACGGAAGGCAAGCAAAGAGTAAGGGAAGGCAAGGAATGCAAGGCAAAGCAAGGCAACGCAAGCAAGGCTATGGCAAGGTGAAAAAAGGCTAAGGCACGACAACGCAAGGCTAGGCAATCCACGGAAGGCAAGCAAAGAGTAACGGAAGGCAAGGAAGGCAAGGGAAAGCAAGGCAAGGCAAGGGTAACGGAAGGAAACGCACGGCAAGGGGAAACAAGGCTAAGGCACGACAACGCACGGCTAGGCAATGCACGGCAAGGCAAGGAAAGGGTAACGCAAGGCAAGGCACGGTGCGGCAAGGCAAGGCTAATGCACGACAACGCACGGCTAGGCAATGCACGGCAAGGTAAGGAAAGGGTAACGCAAGGGAAGGCACGGTCAGACGAGGCAAGGCTAAGGCACGACAACGCAAGGCTAGGCAATGCACGGAAGGCAAGCAAAGAGTAACGGAAGGCAAGCAAGGCAAAGGAAAGCAAGGCAAGGCAAGTGAAACAAAAGGCACGGCACGGCAAGGGGAAACAAGGCTGAGGCACGACAACGCAGGACTAGGCACTGCACGGGAAGGCAAGGAAAGGGGAACGAAAGGCAAGGCACGATGAGGCAAGGCAAGGCTAATGCACGACAATACAAGGATAGGCAGTGCACGGTAAGGCAAGGAAAGAGTAACGGAAGGAAAGGAAGGCAAGGCAAATCCACGCAAGGCAAGTGTAACAAAAGGCAAGGCACGGCAAGGGGAAACAAGGCTAAGGCACGACAACGCACGGCTAGGCAATGCACGGCAAGGCAAGGAAAGAGTAACGGAAGGCAAGGAAGGCAAGGCAAAGCATGGCAACGCAAGCAATGCTAAGGCAAGGTGAAACAAGGCTAAGGCACGAGAACGCACGGTTAGGCAATGCACGGCAAGGCAAGGAAGTGGTAACGCAAGGCAAGGCACGGTCAGGCGAGGCAAGGCTAAGGAACGACAACGCAAGGCTAGGCAATGCACGGAAGGCAAGCAAAGAGTAACGGAAGGCAAGGAATGCAAGGCAAAGCAAGGCAACGCAACCAAGGCTATGGCAAGGTGAAAAAAGGCGAAGGCACGACAACGCAAGGCTAGGCAATCCACGGAAGGCAAGCAAAGAGTAACGGAAGGCAAGGAAGGCAAGGGAAAGCAAGGCAAGGCAAGGGTAACGGAAGGAAACGCACGGCAAGGGGAAACAAGGCTAAGGCACGACAACGCACGGCTAGGCAATGCACGGCAAGGCAAGGAAAGGGTAACGCAAGGCAAGGCACTGTCAGGCGAGGGAAGGCTAATGCACGACAACAAAAGGCTAGGCAGTGCACGGCTAGGCAGGGAAAGAGTAACGGAAGGAAAGGAAGGCAAGGCAAAGCAAGGCAAGGCAAGTGTAACAAAAGGCACGGCACGGCAAGCGGAAACAATGCGAAGGGACGGCAACGCACGGCTAGGCAATGCACGGCCAGGCAAGGAAAGGGTAAAGCAAGGCAAGGCACGGTGAGGCAAGGCAAGGCTAATGCACGACAATACAAGGCTAGGCAATGCACGGAAGGCAAGCAAAGAGTAACGGAAGGCAAGGAATGCAAGGCAAAGCAAGGCAACGCAAGCAAGGCTATGGCAAGGTGAAAAAAGGCTAAGGCACGACAACGCAAGGCTAGGCAATGCACGGAAGGCAAGCAAAGTGTAACGGAAGGCAAGGAAGGCAAGGCAAAGCAAGGCAACGCAAGCAAGGCTATAGCAAGGTGAAACAAGGCTAATGCACGACAACGCACGGCTAGGCAATGCACGGCAAGGCAAGCAAAGGGTAACGCAAGGCAAGGCACGATCAGGCGAGGCAAGGCTAAGGCACGACAACGCAAGGCTAGGCAATGCACGGAAGGCAAGCAAAGAGTAACGGAAGGCAAGGAATGCAAGGCAAAGCAAGGCAAGGCAAGTGTAACAAAAGGCACGGCACGGCAAGGGGAACCAAGGCTGAGGCACGACAACGCAGGACTAGGCACTGCACGGGAAGGCAAGGAAAGGGTAACGCAAGGCAAGGCACGGTGAGGCAAGGCAAGGCTAATGCACGACAACGCACGGCTAGGCAATGCACGGCAAGGTAAGGAAAGAGTAACGGAAGGCAAGGAAGGCAAGGCAAAGCATGGCAACGCAAGCAATGCTAAGGCAAGGTGAAACAAGGCTAAGGCACGAGAACGCACGGTTAGGCAATGCACGGCAAGGCAAGGAAGGGGTAACGCAAGGCAAGGCACTGACAGGCGAGGCAAGGCTAAGGCACGACAACGCACGGCTAGGCAATGCACGGCTAGGCAAGGAAAGGCTAACGCAAGGCAAGGCACGGTCAGGCGAGGCAAGGCTAAGGAATGACAACGCAAGGCTAGGCAATGCACGGAAGGCAAGCAAAGAGTAACGGAAGGCAAGGAATACAAGGCAAAGCAAGGCAACGCAAGCAAGGCTATGGCAAGGTGAAAAAAGGCTAAGGCACGACAACGCAAGGCTAGGCAATCCACGGAAGGCAAGCAAAGAGTAACGGAAGGCAAGGAAGGCAAGGGAAAGCAAGGCAAGGCAAGGGTAACGGAAGGAAACGCACGGCAAGGGGAAACAAGGCTAAGGCACGACAACGCACGGCTAGGCAATGCACGGCAAGGCAAGGAAAGGGTAACGCAAGGCAAGGCACGGTGAGGCAAGGCAAGGCTAATGCACGACAACGCACGGCTAGGCAATGCACGGCAAGGTAAGGAAAGGGTAACGCAAGGGAAGGCACGGTCAGACGAGGCAAGGCTAAGGCACGACAACGCAAGGCTAGGCAATGCACGGAAGTCAAGCAAAGAGTAACGGAATGCAAGGAAGGCAAGGGAAAGCAAGGGAAGTCAAGGGTAACAGAAGGAACGGCTCGGCAATGGGAAAAAAGGCTAAGGCACGGCAACGCACGGCTAGGCAATGCACGGCCAGCCAAGGAAAGGGTAACGCAAGGCAAGGCACTGTCAGGCGAGGGAAGGCTAATGCACGACAACGCAAGGCTAGGCAGTGCACGGCTAGGCAGGGAAAGAGAAAAGGAAGGAGAGGAAGGCAAGGCAAAGCAAGGCAAGGCAAGTGTAACAAAAGGCACGGCACGGCAAGGGGAAACAAGGCGAAGGGACGGAAACGCAGGACTAGGCAATGCACGGCAAGGCAAGGAAAGGGTAACGCAAGGCAAGGCACGGTGAGGCAAGGCAAGGCTAATGCACGACAACGCACGGCTAGGCAATGCACGGCAAGGCAAGGAAAGGGTAACGCAAGGCAAGGCACGGTCAGGCGAGGCAAGGCTAAGGAACGACAACGCAAGGCTAGACATTGCATGGAAGGCAAGCAAAGAGTAACGGAAGGCAAGGAATGCAAGGCAAAGCAAGGCAACGCAAGCAAGGCTATGGCAAGGTGAAAAAAGGCTAAAGCACGACAACGCAAGGCTACGCAATGCACGGAAGGCAAGCAAAGAGTAAAGGAAGGTAAGGAAGGCAAGGGAAAGCAAGGAAAGGCAAGGGTAACGGAAGGAAAGGCACGGCAAGGGGAAACAAGGCTAAGGCACGACAACGCACGGCTAGGCAATGAACGGCAAGGCAAGGAAAGGGTATCGCAAGGCAAGGCACGGTGAGCAAGGCAAGGCTAATGCACGACAACGCATGGCTAGGCAATGCACGGCAAGGCAAGGAAAGGGTCAGGCAAGGGAAGGCACGGTCAGACGAGGCAAGGCTAAGGCACGACAACGCAAGGCTAGGCAATGCACGGAAGGCAAACAAAGAGGAACGGAAGGCAAGGAAGGCAAGGGAAAGCAAGGCAAGGCAAGGGTAACGGAAGGAAACGCACGGCAAGGGGAAACAAGGCTAATGCACGACAACGCACGGCTAGGCAATGCACGGCCAGGCAAGGACAGGGTAACGCAAGGCAAGGCACGGTGAGGCAAGGCAAGGCTAATGCACGACAATACAAGGCTAGGCAATGCACGGAAGGCAAGCAAAGAGTCACGGAAGGCAAGGAATGCAAGGCAAAGCAAGGCAACGCAAGCAAGTCTATGGCAAGGTGAAAAAAGGCGAAGGCACGGCAACGCAAGGCTAGGCAATGCACGGAAGGCAAGCAAAGAGTAACGGAAGGCAAGGAAGGCAAGGCAAAGAAAGGCAACGCAAGCAAGGCTATAGCAAGGTGAAACAAAGCTAAGGCACGACAACGCATGGCTAGGCAATGCACGGCAAGGCAAGGAAAGGGAAAAGGAAGGAAAGGAAGGCAAGGCAAAGCAAGGCAAGGCAAGTGTAACAAAAGGCACGGCACGGCAAGGGGAAACAAGGCGAAGGGACGGAAACGCAGGACTAGGCAATGCACGGCAAGGCAAGGAAAGGGTAACGCAAGGCAAGGCACTGTCAGGCGAGGGAAGGCTAAGGAACGACAACGCAAGACTAGACAATGCACGGAAGGCAAGCAAAGAGTAACGGAAGGCAAGGAATGCAAGGCAAAGCAAGGAAACGCAAACAAGTCTATGGCAAGGTGAAAAAGGGCTAAAGTACGACAACGCAAGGCTACGCAATGCACGGAAGGCAAGCAAAGGGTAACGGAAGGCAAGGAAGGCAAGGGAAAGCAAGGCAAGCCAAGGGTAACAGAAGGAACGGCTCGGCAAGGGGAAACAAGGCTAAGGGACGGCAACGCATGGCTAGGCAATGCACGGCCAGCCAAGGAAAGGGTAACGCAAGGCAAGGCACGGTCAGGCAAGGCAAGGCTAATGCACGACAACGCACGGCTAGGCAATGCACGGCAAGGCAAGGAAAGGCTAACGCAAGGCAAGGCACGGTCAGGCGAGGCAAGCCTAAGGCACGACAACGCAAGGCTAGGCAATGCACGGACGGCAAGCAAAGAGTAACGGAAGGCAAGGAAGGCAAGGCAAAAAAAGGCAACGCAAGCAAGGCTATAGCAAGGTGAAACAAAGCTAAGGCACGACAACGCAAGGCTAGGCAATGCACGGAAGGCAAGCAAAGAGTAACGGAAGGCAAGGAAGGCAAGGCAAAGAAAGGCAGCGCAAGCAAGGCTATAGCAAGGTGAAACAAAGCTAAGGCACGACAACGCATGGCTAGGCAATGCACGGCAAGGCAAGGAAAGGGTAACGCAAGGCAAGGCACGGTGAGGCAAGGCAAGGCTAATGCACGACAACGCACGGCTAGGCAATGCACGGCAAGGCAAGGAAAGGGTAACGCAAGGCAAGGCACGGTCAGGCGAGACAAGGCTAAGGAACGACAATGCAAGGCTAGACATTGCACGGAAGGCAAGCAAAGAGTAACGGAAGGCAAGGAATGCAAGGCAAAGCAAGGCAACGCAAGCAAGGCTATGGCAAGGTGAAAAAAGGCTAAAGCACGACAACGCAAGGCTACGCAATGCACGGAAGGCAAGCAAAGAGTAACGGAAGGCAAGGAAGGCAAGGGAAAGCAAGGCAAGGCAAGGGTAACGGAAGGAAAGTCACGGCAAGGGGAAACAAGGCTAAGGCACGACAACGCTCGGCTAGGCAATGAACGGCAAGGCAAGGAAAGGGTAACGCAAGGCAAGGCACGGTGAGGCAAGGCAAGGCTAATACACGACAACGCAGGGCTAGTCAATGCACGGCAAGGCAAGGAAAGGGTAACGCAAGGGAAGGCATGGTCAGACGAGGCAAGGCTAAGGCACGACAACGCAATGCTAGGCAATGCACGGAAGGCAAACAAAGAGGAACGGAAGGCAAGGAAGGCAAGGGAAAGCAAGGCAAGGCAAGGGTAACGGAAGGAAACGCACGGCAAGGGGAAACAAGGCTAAGGCACGGCAACGCACGGCTAGGCAATGCACGGCAAGGCAAGGAAAGGGTAACGCAAGGCAAGGCACGGTCAGGCATGGCAAGGCTAAGGCACGGCAACGCACGGCCAAGCAATGCACGGAAGGCAAGGAAAGGGTAACGCAAGGCAAGGCACGGTGAGGCAAGGCAAGGCTAATGCACGACAACGCACGGCTAGGCAATGCACGGCAAGGCAAGGAAAGGGTAACGCAAGGGAAGGCACGGTCAGACGAGGCAAGGCTAAGGCACGACAACGCAAGGCTAGGCAATGCACGGAAGGCAAGCAAAGAGTAACGGAAGGCAAGGAAGTCAAGGGAAAGCAAGGCAAGGCAAGGGTAACAGAAGGAACGGCTCGGCAAGGGGAAACAAGGCTAAGGGACGGCAACGCACGGCTAGGCAATGCACGGGCAGGCAAGGAAAGGGTAACGAAAGGCAAGGCACGATGAGGTCAAGGCAAGGCTATTGCACGACAATACAAGGATAGGCAGTGCACGGTAAGGCAAGGAAAGAGTAACGGAAGGAAAGGAAGGCAAGGCAAATCCACGCAAGGCAAGTGTAACAAAAGGCAAGGCACGGCAAGGGGAAACAAGGCTAAGGAACGACAACGCACGGCTAGGCAATGCACGGCAAGGCAAGGAAAGAGTAACGGAAGGCAAGGAAGGCAAGGCAAAGCATGGCAACGCAAGCAATGCTAAGGCAAGGTGAAACAAGGCTAAGGCACGAGAACGCACGGTTAGGCAATGCACGGCAAGGCAAGGAAGGGGTAACGCAAGGCAAGGCACTGACAGGCGAGGCAAGGCTAAGGCACGACAACGCACGGCTAGGCAATGCACGGCAAGGCAAGGAAAGGGGAACGCAAGGCAAGGCACGGTCAGGCGAGGCAAGGCTAAAGAATGACAACGCAAGGCTAGGCAATGCACGGAAGGCAAGCAAAGAGTAAGGGAAGGCAAGGAATGCAAGGCAAAGCAAGGCAACGCAAGCAAGGCTATGGCAAGGTGAAAAAAGGCTAAGGCACGACAACGCAAGGCTAGGCAATCCACGGAAGGCAAGCAAAGAGTAACGGAAGGCAAGGAAGGCAAGGGAAAGCAAGGCAAGGCAAGGGTAACGGAAGGAAACGCACGGCAAGGGGAAACAAGGCTAAGGCACGACAACGCACGGCTAGGCAATGCACGGCAAGGCAAGGAAAGGGTAACGCAAGGCAAGGCACGGTGAGGCAAGGCAAGGCTAATGCACGACAACGCACGGCTAGGCAATGCACGGCAAGGTAAGGAAAGGGTAACGCAAGGGAAGGCACGGTCAGACGAGGCAAGGCTAAGGCACGACAACGCAAGGCTAGGCAATGCACGGAAGGCAAGCAAAGAGTAACGGAAGGCAAGGAAGGCAAAGGAAAGCAAGGCAAGGCAAGTGAAACAAAAGGCACGGCACGGCAAGGGGAACCAAGGCTGAGGCACGACAACGCAGGACTAGGCACTGCACGGGAAGGCAAGGAAAGGGTAACGCAAGGCAAGGCACGGTGAGGCAAGGCAAGGCTAATGCACGACAACGCACGGCTAGGCAATGCACGGCAAGGTAAGGAAAGAGTAACGGAAGGCAAGGAAGGCAAGGCAAAGCATGGCAACGCAAGCAATGCTAAGGCAAGGTGAAACAAGGCTAAGGCACGAGAACGCACGGTTAGGCAATGCACGGCAAGGCAAGGAAGGGGTAACGCAAGGCAAGGCACTGACAGGCGAGGCAAGGCTAAGGCACGACAACGCACGGCTAGGCAATGCACGGAAAGGCAAGGAAAGGGTAACGCAAGGCAAGGCACGGTCAGGCGAGGCAAGGCTAAGGAATGACAACGCAAGGCTAGGCAATGCACGGAAGGCAAGCAAAGAGTAACGGAAGGCAAGGAATGCAAGGCAAAGCAAGGCAACGCAAGCAAGGCTATGGCAAGGTGAAAAAAGGCTAAGGCACGACAACGCAAGGCTAGGCAATCCACGGAAGGCAAGCAAAGAGTAACGGAAGGCAAGGAAGGCAAGGGAAAGCAAGGCAAGGCAAGGGTAACGGAAGGAAACGCACGGCAAGGGGAAACAAGGCTAAGGCACGACAACGCACGGCTAGGCAATGCACGGCAAGGCAAGGAAAGGGTAACGCAAAGCAAGGCACGGTGAGGCAAGGCAAGGCTAATGCACGACAACGCACGGCTAGGCAATGCACGGCAAGGTAAGGAAAGGGTAACGCAAGGGAAGGCACGGTCAGACGAGGCAAGGCTAAGGCACGACAACGCAAGGCTAGGCAATGCACGGAACGCAAGCAAAGAGTAACGGAAGGCAAGGAAGGCAAGGGAAAGCAAGGCAAGGGTAACGGAAGGAACGGCACGGCAAGGGGAAACAAGGCTAAGGCACGCAACGCAGGACTAGGCAATGCACGGCAAGGCAAGGAAAGGGTAACGCAAGGCAAGGCACTGTCAGGCGAGGGAAGGCTAATGCACGACAACGCAAGGCTAGGCAGTGCACGGCTAGGCAGGGAAAGAGTAACGGAAGGAAAGGAAGGCAAGGCAAAGCAAGGCAAGGCAAGTGTAACAAAAGGCACGGCACGGCAAGGGGAAACAAGGCGAAGGGACGGTAACGCACGGCTAGGCAATGCACGGCCAGGCAAGGAAAGGTTAACGCAAGGCAAGGCACGGTGAGGAAAGGCAAGGCTAATGCACGACAATACAAGGCTAGGCAATGCACGGAAGGCAAGCAAAGAGTAACGGAAGGCAAGGAATGCAAGGCAAAGCAAGGCAACGCAAGCAAGGCTATGGCAAGGTGAAAAAAGGCGAAGGCACGGCAACGCAAGGCTAGGCAATGCACGGAAGGCAAGCAAAGAGTAACGGAAGGCAAGGAAGGCAAGGCAAAGAAAGGCAACGCAAGCAAGGCTATAGCAAGGTGAAACAGAGCTAAGGCACGACAACGCATGGCTAGGCAATGCACGGCCAGCCAAGGAAAGGGTAACGCAAGGCAAGGCACGGTCAGGCGTGGCAAGGCTAAGGAACGACAACGCAAGACTAGACAATGCACGGAAGGCAAGCAAAGAGTAACGGAAGGCAAGGAATGCAAGGCAAAGCAAGGCAACGCAAGCAAGTCTATGGCAAGGTGAAAAAAGGCTAAAGCACGACAACGCAAGGCTACGCAATGCACGGAAGGCAAGCAAAGAGTAACGGAAGGCAAGGAAGGCAAGGGAAAGCAAGGCAAGCCAAGGGTAACAGAAGGAACGGCTCGGCAAGGGGAAACAAGGCTAAGGGACGGCAACGCACGGCTAGGCAATG
The DNA here is from genome assembly GCF_037893015.1 of Macrotis lagotis. Taxonomy (NCBI): domain Eukaryota; kingdom Metazoa; phylum Chordata; class Mammalia; order Peramelemorphia; family Peramelidae; genus Macrotis; species Macrotis lagotis. The sequence goes on along the minus strand of NW_027422194.1, from coordinate 140,982 downwards.
CACGGCCAGCCAAGGAAAGGGTAACGCAAGGCAAGGCACGGTCAGGCAAGGCAAGGCTAATGCACGACAACGCACGGCTAGGCAATGCACGGCAAGGCAAGGAAAGGCTAACGCAAGGCAAGGCACGGTCAGGCGAGGCAAGCCTAAGGCACGACAACGCAAGGCTAGGCAATGCACGGAAGGCAAGCAAAGAGTAACGGAACGCAAGGAAGGCAAGGGAAAGCAAGGCAAGGCAAGGGTAACGGAAGGAACGGCACGGCAAGGGGAAACAAGGCTAAGGCACGCAACGCAGGACTAGGCAATGCACGGCAAGGCAAGGAAAGGGTAACGCAAGGCAAGGCATTGTCAGGCGAGGGAAGGCTAATGCACGACAACGCAAGGCTAGGCAGTGCACGGCTAGGCAGGGAAAGAGTAACGGAAGGAAAGGAAGGCAAGGCAAAGCAAGGCAAGGCAAGTGTAACAAAAGGCACGGCACGGCAAGGGGAAACAAGGCGAAGGGACGGTAACGCACGGCTAGGCAATGCACGGCCAGGCAAGGAAAGGGTAACGCAAGGCAAAGCACGGTGAGGCAAGGCAAGGCTAATGCACGACAATACAAGGCTAGGCAATGCACGGAAGGCAAGCAAAGAGTAACGGAAGGCAAGGAATGCAAGGCAAAGCAAGGCAACGCAAGCAAGGCTATGGCAAGGTGAAAAAAGGCAAAGGCACGGCAACGCAAGGCTAGGCAATGCACGGAAGGCAAGCAAAGAGTAACGGAAGGCAAGGAAGGCAAGGCAAAGAAAGGCAACGCAAGCAAGGCTATAGCAAGGTGAAACAAAGCTAAGGCACGACAACGCACGGCTAGGCAATGCACGGCAAGGCAAGGAAAGGGTAACGCAAGGCAAGGCACGGTGAGGCAAGGCAAGGCTAATGCACGACAACGCACGGCTAGGCAATGCACGGCAAGGCAAGGAAAGGGCAACGCAAGGCAAGGCACGGTCAGGCATGGCAAGGCTAAGGCACGGCAACGCACGGCCAAGCAATGCACGGAAGGCAAGGAAAGGGTAACGCAAGGCAAGGAATGCAAGGCAAAGCAAGGCAACGCAAGCAAGGCTATGGCAAGGTGAAAAAAGGCTAAAGCACGACAACGCAAGGCTACGCAATGCACGGAAGGCAAGCAAAGAGTAACGGAAGGCAAGGAAGGCAAGGGAAAGCAAGGCAAGGCAAGCGTAACGGAAGGAAAGTCACGGCAATGGGAAACAAGGCTAAGGCACGACAACGCTCGACTAGGCAATGAACGGCAAGGCAAGGAAAGGGTAACGCAAGGCAAGGCACGGTGAGGCAAGGCAAGGCTAATGCACGACAACGCAGGGCTAGTCAATGCACGGCAAGGCAAGGAAAGGGTAACGCAAGGGAAGGCATGGTCAGACGAGGCAAGGCTAAGTCACGACAACGCAATGCTAGGCAATGCACGGAAGGCAAACAAAGAGGAACGGAAGGCAAGGAAGGCAAGGGAAAGCAAGGCAAGGCAAGGGTAACGGAAGGAAACGCACGGCAAGGGGAAAGAAGGCTAAGGGACGGCAACGCACGGCTAGGCAATGCACGGCAAGGCAAGGAAAGGGTAACGCAAGGCAAGGCACGGTCAGGCATGGCAAGGCTAAGGCACGGCAACGCACGGCCAAGCAATGCACGGAAGGCAAGGAAAGGGTAACGCAAGGCAAGGCACGGTGAGGCAAGGCAAGGCTAATGCACGACAACGCACGGCTAGGCAATGCACGGCAAGGCAAGGAAAGGGTAACGCAAGGGAAGGCACGGTCAGACGAGGCAAGGCTAAGGCACGACAACGCAAGGCTAGGCAATGCACGGAAGGGAAGCAAAGAGTAACGGAAGGCAAGGAAGGCAAGGGAAAGCAAGGCAAGGCAAGGGTAACAGAAGGAACGGCTCGGCAAGGGATAACAAGGCTAAGGGACGGCAACGCACGGCTAGGCAATGCACGGCCAGCCAAGGAAAGGGTAACGCAAGGCGAGGCACGGTCAGGCAAGGCAAGGCTAATGCACGACAACGCAAGGCTAGGCAGTGCACGGTAAGGCAAGGAAAGAGTAAAGGAAGGAAAGGAAGGCAAGGCAAATCCAGGCAAGGCAAGTGTAAGAAAAGGCACGGCACGGCAAGGGGAAACACAACGCGAGGCTACGCAATGCACGGAAGGCAAGCAAAGAGTAACGGAAGGCAAGGAAAGCAAGGCAAAGAAAGGCAACGCAAGCAAGTCTATAGCAAGGTGAAACAAAGCTAAGGCACGACAACGCACGGCTAGGCAATGCACGGCAAGGCAAGGAAAGGGTAACGCAAGGCAAGGCACGGCGCGGCAAGGCAAGGCTAATGCACGACAACGCACGGCTAGGCAATGCACAGCAAGGCAAGGAAAGGGTAACGCAAGTCAAGGCACGGTCAGGCGAGGCAAGGCTAAGGAACGACAACGCAAGGCTAGACAATGCACGGAAGGCAAGCAAAGAGTAACGGAAGGCAAGGAATGCAAGGCAAAGCAAGGCAACGCAAGCAAGTCTATGGCAAGGTGAAAAAAGGCTAAAGCACGGCAACGCAAGGCTACGCAATGCACGGAAGGCCAGCAAAGAGTAACGGAAGGCAAGGAAGGCAAGGCAAAGCAAGGCAAGGCAAGGGTAACAGAAGGAACGGCACGGTAAGGGGAAACAAGGCTAAGGCACGACAACGCAGGGCTAGGCAATGCACGGCAAGGCAAGGAAAGGGTAACGCAAGGCAAGGAACTGTCAGGCGAGGCAAGGCTAAGGCACGACAACGCAAGGCTAGGCAATGCACGGAAGGCAAGCAAAGAGTAAAGGAAGGCAAGGAAGGCAACGGAAAGCAAGTTAAGGCAAGGGTAACGGAAGGAACGGCACGGTGAGGGGAAACAAGGCTAAGGCACGACAACGCAGGGCTAGGCAATGCACGGCAAGGCAAGGAAAGAGTATCTCAAGGCAAGGCACGGTGAGGCAAGGCAAGGCTAATGCACGACAGCGCAAGGCTAGGCAATGCACGGAAGGCAAGCAAAGAGTAACGGAAGGCAAGGAATGAAAGGCAAAGCAAGGCAACGCTAGCAAGGCTATGGCAAGGTGAAAAAAAGGCTAAGGCACGGCAACGCAAGGCTAGGCAATGCACGGAAGGCAAGCAAAGGGTAACGGAAGGCAAGGAAGGCAAGGGAAAGCAAGGCAAGGCAAGGGTAACAGAAGGAACGGCTCGGCAAGGGGAAACAAGGCTAAGGCACGGCAACGCACGGCTAGGCAATGCACGGACAGCCAAGGAAAGGGTAACGCAAGGCAAGGCACGGTCAGGCGAGGCAAGGCTAATGCACGACAACGCAAGGCTAGGCAGTGCACCGCTAGGCAGGGAAAGAGTAACGGAAGGAAAGGAACGCAAGGCAAAGCAATGTAAGGCAAGTGTAACAAAAGTCCCGGCACGGCAAGGGGAAACAAGGCGAAGGGACGACAACGCACGGCTAGGCAATGCACGGCCAGGCAAGGAAAGGGTAACGCAAGGCAAGGCACGGTGAGGGAAGCCAAGGCTAATGCACGACAATACAAGTCTAGGCAATGCACGGAAGGCAAGCAAAGAGTAACGGAAGGCAAGGAATGCAAGGCAAAGCAAGGTAACGCAAGCAAGGCTATGGCAAGGTGAAAAAAGGCTAAAGCACGACAACGCAAGGCTACGCAATGCACGGAAGGCAAGCAAAGAGTAAAGGAAGGCAAGGAAGGCAAGGGAAAGCAAGGCAAGGCAAGGGTAACGGAAGGAAAGGCACGGCAGGGGGAAACAAGGCTAAGGCACGACAACGCACGGCTAGGCAATGAACGGCAAGGCAAGGAAAGGGTATCGCAAGGCAAGGCACGGTGAGCAAGGCAAGGCTAATGCACGACAACGCAGGGCTAGGCAATGCACGGCAAGGCAAGGAAAGGATCAGGCAAGGGAAGGCACGGTCAGACGAGGCAAGGCTAAGGCACGACAACGCAAGGCTAGGCAATGCACGGAAGGCAAACAAAGAGGAACGGAAGGCAAGGAAGGCAAGGGAAAGCAAGGCAAGGCAAGGGCAACAGAAGGAACGGCTCGGCAAGGGGAAACAAGGCTAAGGGACGGCAACGCACGGCTAGGCAATGCACGGCAAGGAAAGGAAAGGCTAACGCAAGGCAAGGCACGGTCAGGCAAGGCAAGGCTAAGGTACGACAACGCAAGGCTAGGCAATGCACCGAAGGCAAGCAAAGATTAACGGAATGCAAGGAAGGCAAGGGAAAGCAAGGCAAGGCAAGGGTAACGGAAGGAACGGCACGGCAAGGGGAAACAAGGCTAAGGCACGACAATGCCGGACTAGGCAATGCACGGCAAGGCAAGGAAAGGGTAACGCAAGGCAAGGCACTGTCAGGCGAGGGAAGGCTAATGCACGACAACGCAAGGCTAGGCAGTGCACGGCTAGGCAGGGAAAGAGTAACGGAAGGAAAGGAAGTCAAGGCAAAGCAAGGCAAGGCAAGTGTAACAAAAGGCACGGCACGGCAAGGGGAAACAAGGCGAAGGGACGGCAACGCACAGCTAGGCAATGCACGGGCAGGCAAGGAAAGGGTAACGAAAGGCAATGCACGATGAGGCAAGGCAAGGCTAATGCACGACAATACAAGGATAGGCAGTGCACGGTAAGGCAAGGAAAGAGTAACGGAAGGAATGGAAGGCAAGGCAAATCCACGCAAGGCAAGTGTAACAAAAGGCAAGGCACGGCAAGGGGAAACAAGGCTAAGGCACGACAACGCACGGCTAGGCAATGCACGGCAAGGCAAGGAAAGGGTAACGCAAGGCAAGGCACGGTCAGGCGAGTCAAGGCTAAGGAACGACAACGCAAGGCTAGGCAATGCACGGCAAGGCAAGGAAAGGGTAACACAAGGCAAGGCACGGTCAGGCGAGGCAAGGCTAAGGAACGACAACGCAAGGCTAGACAATGCACGGAAGGCAAGCAAAGAGTAACGGAAGGCAAGGCATGCAAGGCAAAGCAAGGCAACGCAAGCAAGGCTATGGCAAGGTGAAAAAAGGCTAAAGCACGACAACGCAAGGCTACGCAATGCACGGAAGGCAAGCAAAGAGTAACGGAAGGCAAGGAAGTCAAGGGAAAGCAAGGCAAGGCAAGGGTAACGGAAGGAAACGCACGGCAAGGGGAAACAAGGCTAAGGCACGACAACGCACGGCTAGGCAATGCACGGCAAGGAAAGGAAAGGGTAACGCATGGCAAGGCACGGTGAGGCAAGGCAAGGCTAATGCACGACAACGCACGGCTAGGCAGTGCACGGTAAGGCAACGAAAGAGTAACGGAAGGAAAGGAAGGCAAGGCAAATCCACGCACGGCAAGTGTAACAAAAGGCAAGGCACCGCAAGGGGAAACAAGGCTAAGGCACGACAACGCACGGCTAGGCAATGCACGGCAAGGCAAGGAAAGGGTAACGCAAGGCAAGGCACGTTGAGGCAAGGCAAGGCTAATTCACGACAATGCACGGCTAGGCAATGCACGGCAAGGCAAGGAAAGGCTAACGCAAGGCAAGGCACGGTCAGGCGAGGCAAGGCTAAGGCACGACAACGCAGGGCTAGGCAATGCACGGAAGGCAAGCAAAGAGTAACGGAAGGCAAGGAAGGCAAGGCAAAGCAAGGCAAGGCAAGTGTAACAAAAGGCACGGCACGGCAAGGGCAACCAAGGTTAAGGCACGACAACGCAGGATTAGGCAATGCACGGGAAGGCAAGGAAAGGGTAACGCAAGGCAAGGCACGGTGAGGCAAGGCAAGGCTAATGCACGACAACGCACGGCTAGGCAATGCACGGCAAGGTAAGGAAAGAGTAACGGAAGGCAAGGAAGGCAAGGCAAAGCATGGCAACGCAAGCAATGGTAAGGCAAGGTGAAACAAGGCTAAGGCACGAGAACGCACGGTTAGGCAATGCACGGCAAGGCAAGGAAGGGGTAACGCAAGGCAAGGCACTGACAGGCGAGGCAAGGCTAATGCAGGACAACGCACGGCTAGGCAATGCACGGCAAGGCAAGGAAAGGGTAACGCAAGGCAAGGCACGGTCAGGCGAGTCAAGGCTAAGGAACGACAACGCAAGGCTAGGCAATGCACGGAAGGCAAGCAAAGAGTAACGGAAGGCAAGGAAGGGAAGGCAAAGCAAGGCAAGGCAAGTGTAACAAAAGGCACGGCACGGCAAGGGGAACCAAGGCTAAGGCACGACAACGCAGGACTAGGCAATGCACGGGAAGGCAAGGAAAGGGTAACGCAAGGCAAGGCACTGACAGGCGAGGCAAGGTTAAGGCACGACAACGCACGGCTAGGCAATGCACGGCAAGGCAAGGAAAGGGTAACGCAAGGCAAGGCACGGTCAGGCGAGGCAAGGTTAAGGAATGACAACGCAAGGCTAGGCAATGCACGGAAGGCAAGCAAAGAGTAACGGAAGGCAAGGAATGCAAGGCAAAGCAAGGCAACGCAAGCAAGGCTATGGCAAGGTGAAAAAAGGCTAAGGCACGACAACGCAAGGCTAGGCAATCCACGGAAGGCAAGCAAAGAGTAACGGAAGGCAAGGAATGCAAGGCAAAGCAAGGCAACGCAAGCAAGGCTATGGCAAGGTGAAAAAAGGCTAAGGCACGACAAGGCAAGGCTAGGCAATGCACGGAGGACAAGCAAAGAGTAACGGACGGCAAGGAAGGGAAGGCAAAGAAAGGCAACGCAAGCAAGGCTATAGCAAGGTGAAACAAAGCTAAGGCACGACAACGCAAGGCTAGGCAATGCACGGCAAGGCAAGGAAAGGGTAACGCAAGGCAAGGCACGGTCAGGCGAGGCAAGGCTAAGGAACGACAACGCAAGGCTAGACAATGCACGGCAAGGCAAGGAAAGGGTAACGCAAGGCAAGGCATGCAAGGCAAAGCAAGGCAACGCAAGCAAGGCTATGGCAAGGTGAAAAAAGGCTAAAGCACGACAACGCAAGGCTACGCAATGCACGGAAGGCAAGCAAAGAGTAACGGAAGGCAAGGAAGGCAAGGGAAAGCAAGGCAAGGCAAGGGTAACGGAAGGAAACGCACGGCAAGGGGAAACAAGGCTAAGGCACGACAACGCACGGCTAGGCAATGCACGGCAAGGAAAGGAAAGGGTAACGCATGGCAAGGCACGGTGAGGCAAGGCAAGGCTAATGCACGACAACGCACGGCTAGGCAGTGCACGGTAAGGCAACGAAAGAGTAACGGAAGGAAAGGAAGGCAAGGCAAATCCACGCACGGCAAGTGTAACAAAAGGCAAGGCACCGCAAGGGGAAACAAGGCTAAGGCACGACAACGCACGGCTAGGCAATGCACGGCAAGGCAAGGAAAGGGTAACGCAAGGCAAGGCACGTTGAGGCAAGGCAAGGCTAATTCACGACAATGCACGGCTAGGCAATGCACGGCAAGGCAAGGAAAGGGTAACGCAAGGCAAGGCACGGTCAGGCGAGGCAAGGCTAAGGCACGACAACGCAAGGCTAGGCAATGCACGGAAGGCAAGCAAAGAGTAACGGAAGGCAAGGAAGGCAAGGCAAAGCAAGGCAAGGCAAGTGTAACAAAAGGCACGGCACGGCAAGGGCAACCAAGGTTAAGGCACGACAACGCAGGATTAGGCAATGCACGGGAAGGCAAGGAAAGGGTAACGCAAGGCAAGGCACGGTGAGGCAAGGCAAGGCTAATGCACGACAACGCACGGCTAGGCAATGCACGGCAAGGTAAGGAAAGAGTAACGGAAGGCAAGGAAGGCAAGGCAAAGCATGGCAACGCAAGCAATGCTAAGGCAAGGTGAAACAAGGCTAAGGCACGAGAACGCACGGTTAGGCAATGCACGGCAAGGCAAGGAAGGGGTAACGCAAGGAAAGGCACTGACAGGCGAGGCAAGGCTAATGCAGGACAACGCACGGCTAGGCAATGCACGGCAAGGCAAGGAAAGGGTAACGCAAGGCAAGGCACGGTCAGGCGAGTCAAGGCTAAGGAACGACAACGCAAGGCTAGGCAATGCACGGAAGGCAAGCAAAGAGTAACGGAAGGCAAGGAAGGGAAGGCAAAGCAAGGCAAGGCAAGGGTAACGGAAGGAACGGTACGGTAAGGGGAAACAAGGCTAAGGCACGACAACGCAGGGCTAGGCAATGCACGGCAAGGCAAGGAAAGGGTAACGCAAGGCAAGGAACTGTCAGGCGAGGCAAGGCTAAGGCACGACAACGCAAGGCTAGGCAATGCACGGCTAGGCAAGCAAAGAGTAACGGAAGGCAAGGAAGGCAAGGGAAAGCAAGGGAAGGCAAGGGTAACGGAAGGAACGGTACGGTAAGGGGAAACAAGGCTAAGGCACGACAACGCAGGGCTAGGCAATGCACGGACAGCCAAGGAAAGGGTAACGCAAGGCAAGGCACGGTCAGGCGAGGCAAGGCTAATGCACGACAACGCAAGGCTAGGCAGTGCACCGCTAGGCAGGGAAAGAGTAACGGAAGGAAAGGAACGCAAGGCAAAGCAATGCAAGGCAAGTGTTACAAAAGTCCCGGCACGGCAAGGTGAAACAAGGCGAAGGGACGGTAACGCACGGCTAGGCAATGCACTGCCAGGCAAGGAAAGGGTAACGCAAGGCAAGGCACGGTGAGGCAAGGCAAGGCTAATGCACGACAACGCAAGGCTAGGCAATGCACGGAAGGCAAGCAAAGAGTAACGGAAGGCAAGGAAAGCAAGGGAAAGCAAGGCAAGTCAAGTGTCACGGAAGGAACGGCACGGCAAGGGGAAACAAGGCTAAGGCACGACAACGCACGGCTAGGCAATGCACGGCAAGGCAAGGAAAGGGTAACGCAAGGCAAGGAACTGTCAGGCGAGGCAAGGCTAAGGCACGACAACGCAAGGCTAGGCAATGCACGGAAGGCAAGCAAAGAGTAACGGAAGGCAAGGAAGGCAAGGGAAAGCAAGGCAAGGCAAGGGCAACGGAAGGAAACGCACGGCAACGGGAAACAAGGCTAAGGCACGACAACGCACGGCTAGGCAATGCACGGCAAGGCAAGGAAAGGGTAACGCAAGGGAAGGCACGGTGAGGCAAGGCAAGGCTAATGCACGACAAAGCACGGCTAGGCAGTGCACGGCAAGGCAAGGAAACGGTAACGCAAGTCAAGGCACGGTCAGTCGAGGCAAGGCTAAAGAACGACAACGCAAGGCTAGACAATGCACGGAAGGCAAGCAAAGAGTAACGGAAGGCAAGGAAGGCAAGGCAAAGCAAGGCAACGCAAGCAAGTCTATGGCAAGGTGAAAAAAGGCTAAGGCACGACAAGGCAAGGCTAGGCAATGCACGGAAGACAAGCAAAGAGTAACGGAAGGCAAGGAAGGGAAGGCAAAGAAAGGCAACGCAAGCAAGGCTATAGCAAGGTGAAACAAAGCTAAGGCACGACAACGCACGGCTAGGCAATGCACGGCAAGGCAAGGAAAGGGTAACGCAAGGCAAGGCACGGTGAGGCAAGGCAAGGCTAATGCAAGACAACGCACGGCTAGGCAATGCACGGCAAGGCAAGGAAAGGGTAATGCAAGTCAAGGCACGGTCAGTCGAGGCAAGGCTAAAGAACGACAACGCAAGGCTAGACAATGCACGGAAGGCAAGCAAAGAGTAACGGAAGGCAAGGAATGCAAGGCAAAGCAAGGCAACGCAAGCAAGGCTATGGCAAGGTGAAAAAAGGCTAAAGCACGGCAACGCAAGGCTACGCAATGCACGGAAGGCAAGCAAAGAGTAACGAAAGGCAAGGAAGTCAAGGCAAAGCAAGGCAACGCAAGCAAGGCTATGGCAAGGTGAAAAAAGGCTAAAGCACGGCAACGCAAGGCTACGCAATGCACGGAAGGCAAGCAAAGACTAACGGAAGGCAAGGAAGACAAGGCAAAGCAAGGCAACGCAAGCAAGGCTATAGCAAGGTGAAACAAGGCTATGGCACCACAACGCACGGCTAGGCAATGCACGGCAAGTCAAGGAAAGGGTAACGCAAGGCAAGGCACGGTGAGGCAAGGCAAGGCTAATGCAGGACAACGCACGGCTAGGCAATGCACGGCAAGGCAAGGAAACGGTAACGCAAGTCATGGCACGGTCAGGCGAGGCAAGGCTAAGGAACGACAACGCAAGGCTAGACAATGCACGGAAGGCAAGCAAAGAGTAACGGAAGGCAAGGAATGCAAGGCAAAGCAAGGCAACGCAAGCAAGGCTATGGCAAGGTGAAAAAAGGCTAAAGGACGACAACGCAAGGCTACGCAATGCACGGAAGGCAAGCAAAGAGTAACGGAAGGCAAGGAAGTCAAGGGAAAGCAAGGCAAGGCAAGGGTAACGGAAGAAAACGCACGGCAAGGGGAAACAAGCCTAAGGCACGGCAACGCACGACTAGGCAATGCACGGCAAGGCAAGGAAAGGGTAACGCAAGGCAAGGCACGGTGAGGCAAGGCAAGGCTAATGCACGACAACGCACGGCTAGGCAATGCACGGCAAGGCAAGGAAAGGGTAACGCAAGGGAAGGCACGGTCAGACGAGGCAAGGCTAAGGCACGACAACGCAAGGCTAGGCAATGCACGGAAGGCAAGCAAAGAGTAACGGAAGGCAAGGAAGGCAAGGCAAAGCAAGGCAACGCAAGCAAGGCTATGGCAAGGTGAAAAAAGGCTAAGGCACGACAACGCAAGGCTAGGCAATGCACGGAAGACAAGCAAAGAGTAACGGAAGGCAAGGAAGGCAAGGCAAAGAAAGGCAACGCAAGAAGGTTATAGCAAGGTGAAACAAAGCTAAGGCACGACAACGCACGGCTAGGCAATGCACGGCAAGGCAAGGAAAGGGTAACGCAAGGTAACGCACGGTGAGGCAAGGCAAGGCTAATGCACGACAACGCACGGCTAGGCAATGCACGGCAAGGCAAGGAAAGGGTAACGCAAGTCAAGGCACGGTCAGGCGAGGCAAGGCTAAGGAACGACAACGCAAGGCTAGACAATGCACGGAAGGCAAGCAAAGAGTAACGGAAGGCAAGGAATGCAAGGCAAAGCAAGGCAACGCAAGCAAGGCTATGGCAAGTTGGAAAAAGGCTAAAGCACGGCAACGCAAGGCTACGCAATGCACGGAAGGCAAGCAAAGAGTAACGGAAGGCAAGGAAGCCAAGGCAAAGCAAGGCAACGCAAGCAAGGCTATAGCAAGGTGAAACAAGGCTATGGCACGACAACGCACGGCTAGGCAATGCACGGCAAGGCAAGGAAAGGGTAACGCAAGGCAATGCACGGTGAGGCAAGGCAAGGCTAATGCACGACAACGCACGGCTAGGCAATGCACGGCAAGGCAAGCAAAGGGTAACACAAGGCAAGGCACGGTCAGGCGAGGCAAGGCTAAGGAACGACAACGCAAGGCTAGACAATGCACGGAAGGCAAGCAAAGAGTAACGGAAGCCAAGGCATGCAAGGCAAAGCAAGGCAACGCAAGCAAGGCTATGGCAAGGTGAAAAAAGGCTAAAGCACGACAACGCAAGGCTACGCAATGCACGGAAGGGAAGCAAAGAGTAACGGAAGGCAAGGAAGTCAAGGGAAAGCAAGGCAAGGCAAGGGTAACGGAAGGAAACGCACGGCAAGGGGAAACAAGGCTAAGGCACGACAACGCACGGCTAGGCAATGCACGGCAAGGAAAGGAAAGGGTAACGCATGGCAAGGCACGGTGAGGCAAGGCAAGGCTAATGCACGACAAGCACGGCTAGGCAATGCACGGCAAGGCAAGGAAAGGCTAACGCAAGGCAAGGCACGGTCAGGCGACGCAAGGCTAAGGCACGACAACGGAAGGCTAGGCAATGCACGGAAGGCAAGCAAAGAGTAACGGAAGGCAAGGAAGGCAAGGGAAAGCAAGGCAAGGCAAGGGTAACGGAAGGAAACGCACGGCAAAGGGAAACAAGGCTAAGGCACGACAACGCACAGCTAGGCAATGAACGGCAAGGCAAGGAAAGGGTAACGCAAGGCAAGGCACTGTCAGGGGAGGGAAGGCTAATGCACGACAACGCAAGGCTAGGCAGTGCACGGCTAGGCAGGGAAAGAGTAACGTAAGGAAAGGAAGGCAAGGCAAAGCAAGGCAAGGCAAGTGTAACAAAAGGCACGGCACGGCAAGGTGAAACAAGGCTAAGGCACGAGAACGCACGGTTAGGCAATGCACGGCAAGGCAAGGAAGGGGTAACGCAAGGCAAGGCACTGACAGGCGAGGCAAGGCTAAGGCACGACAACGCACGGCTAGGCAATGCACGGCAAGGCAATGAAAGGGTAACGCAAGGCAAGGCACGGTCAGGCGAGGCAAGGCTAAGGAATGACAACGCAAGGCTAGGCAATGCACGGAAGGCAAGCAAAGAGTAACGGAAGGCAAGGAATGCAAGGCAAAGCAAGGCAACGCAAGCAAGTCTATGGCAAGGTGAAAAAAGGCTAAGGTTCGACAACGCAAGGCTAAGCAATGCACGGCAAGGCAAGGAAAGGGTAACGCAAGGCAAGGAACTGTCAGGCGAGGCAAGGCTAAGGCACGACAACGCAAGGCTAGGCAATGCAAGGAAGGCAAGCAAAGAGTAACGGAAGGCAAGGAAGGCAAGGGAAAGCAAGGCAAGGCAAGGGTAACGGAAGGAAACGCACGGCAACGGGAAACAAGGCTAAGGCACGACAACGCACGGCTAGGCAATGCACGGCAAGGCAAGGAAAGGGTAACGCAAGGCAAGGCACGGTGAGGCAAGGCAAGGCTAATGCACGACAACGCAAGGCTAGGCAATGCACGGCAAGGCAAGGAAAGGGTAACGCAAGGGAAGGCACGGTCAGACGAGGCAAGGCTAAGGCACGACAACGCAAGGCAAGGCAATGCACGGAAGGCAAGCAAAGAGTAACGGAAGGCAAGGAAGGCAAGGGAAATCAAGGCAAGGCAAGGGTAACAGAAGGAACGGCTCGGCAAGGGGAAACAAGGCTAAGGCACGGCAACGCAAGGCTAGGCAATGCACGGCCAGGCAAGGAAAGGGTAACGCAAGGCAAGGCACGGTGAGGCAAGGCAAGGCTAATGCACGACAACGCAAAGCTAGGCAATGCACGGCAAGGTAAGGAAAGAGTAACGGAAGGAAAGGAAGGCAAGGCAAAGCATGCCAACGCAAGCAATGCTAAGGCAAGGTGAAACAAGGCTAAGGAACGAGAACGCACGGTTAGGCAATGCACGGCAAGGCAAGGAAGGGGTAACGCAAGGCAAGGCACTGATAGGCGAGGCAAGGCTAAGGCACGACAACGCACGGCTAGGCAATGCACGGCAAGGCAAGGAAAGGGTAACGAAAGGCAAGGCACGGTCAGGCGAGGCAAGGCTAAGGAATGACAACGCAAGGCTAGGCAATGCACGGAAGGCAAGCAAAGAGTAACGGAAGGCAAGGAATGCAAGGCAAAGCAAGGGAACGCAAGCAAGGCTATGGCAAGGTGAAAAAAGGCTAAGGCACGACAACGCAAGGCTAGGCAATCCACGGAAGGCAAGCAAAGAGTAACGGAAGGCAAGGAAGGCAAGGCAAAGCAAGGCAACGCAAGCAAGGCTATAGCAAGGTGAAACAAGGCTATGGCACCACAACGCACGGCTAGGCAATGCACGGCCAGGCAAGGAAAGTCTAACGCAAGGCAAGGCACGGTCAGGCGAGGCAAGGCTAAGGCACGACAACGCAAGGCTAGGCAATGCACGGAAGGCAAGCAAAGAGTAACGGAAGGCAAGGAAGGCAAGGGAAACAAGGCAAGGCAAGGGCAACGGAAGGAACGGCACGGCAAGGGGAAACAAGGCTAAGGCACGACAACGCAGGACTAGGCAATGCACGGCAAGGCAAGGAAAGGGTAACGCAAGGCAAGGCACTGTCAGGCGAGGGAAGGCTAATGCACGACAACGCAAGGCTAGGCAGTGCACGGCTAGGCAGGGAAAGAGTAACCGAAGGAAAGGAAGGCAAGGCAAAGCAAGGCAAGGCAAGTGTAACAAAAGGCACCGCACGGCAAGGGGAAACAAGGCGAAGGGACGGTAACGCACGGCTAGGCAATGCACGGCCAGGCAAGGAAAGGGTAACGCAAGGCAAGGCACGGTGAGGCAAGCCAAGGCTAATGCACGACAATACAAGTCTAGGCAATGCACGGAAGGCAAGCAAAGAGTAACGGAAGGCAAGGAATGCAAGGCAAAGCAAGGCAACGCAAGCAAGGCTATGGCAAGGTGAAAAAAGGCTAAGGCACGACAACGCAAGGCTAGGCAATGCACGGACGGCAAGCAAAGAGTAACGGAAGGCAAGGAATGCAAGGCAAAGCAAGGCAACGCAAGCAAGGCTATGGCAAGGTGAAAAAAGGCTAAGGCACGACAACGCACGGCTAGGCAATGCACGGCAAGGCAAGGAAAGGGTAACGCAAGGCAAGGCACGGTGAGGCAAGGCAAGGGTAATGCACGACAACGCACGGCTAGGCAATGCACGGCAAGGCAAGGAAAGGGTAACGCAAGGCAAGGCACGGTCAGGCGAGGCAAGGCTAAGGAACGACAACGCAAGGCTAGACATTGCACGGAAGGCAAGCAAAGAGTAACGGAAGGCAGGGAATGCAAGGCAAAGCAAGGCAACGCAAGCAAGGCTATGGCAAGGTGAAAAAAGGCTAAAGCACGACAACGCAAGGCTACGCAATGCACGGAAGGCAAGCAAAGAGTAAAGGAAGGCAAGGAAGGCAAGGGAAAGCAAGGCAAGGCAAGGGTAACGGAAGGAAAGGCACGGCAGGGGGAAATAAGGCTAAGGCACGACAACGCACGGCTAGGCAATGAACGGCAAGGCAAGGAAAGGGTATCGCAAGGCAAGGCACGGTGAGCAAGGCAAGGCTAATGCACGACAACGCAGGGCTAGGCAATGCACGACAAGGCAAGGAAAGGGTCAGGCAAGGGAAGGCACGGTCAGACGAGGCAAGGCTAAGGCACGACAACGCAAGGCTAGGCAATGCACGGAAGGCAAACAAAGAGGAACGGAAGGCAAGGAAGGCAAGGGAAAGCAAGGCAAGGCAAGGGTAACAGAAGGAACGGCTCGGCAAGGGGAAACAAGGCTAAGGGACGGCAACGCACGGCTAGGCAATGCACGGCAAGGCAAGGAAAGGCTAACGCAAGGCAAGGCACGGTCAGGCAAGGCAAGGCTAAGGTACGACAACGCAAGGCAAGGCAATGCACCGAAGGCAAGCAAAGATTAACGGAATGCAAGGAAGGCAAGGGAAAGCAAGGCAAGGCAAGTGTAACGGAAGGAACGGCACGGCAAGGGGAAACAAGGCTAAGGCACGACAACGCCGGACTAGGCAATGCACGGCAAGGCAAGGAAAGGGTAACGCAAGGCAAGGCACTGTCAGGCGAGGGAAGGCTAATGCACGACAACGCAAGGCTAGGCAATGCACGGCAGGCAAGCAAAGAGTAACGGAAGGCAAGGAAGGCAAGGGAAAGCAAGGGAAGTCAAGGGTAACAGAAGGAACGGCTCGGCAAGGGGAAACAAGGCTAAGGCACGGCAACGCACGGCTAGGCAATGCACGGCCAGCCAAGGAAAGGGTAACGCAAGGCAAGGCACTGTCAGGCGAGGGAAGGCTAATGCACGACAACGCAAGGCTAGGCAGTGCACGGCTAGGCAGGGAAAGAGAAACGGAAGGAAAGGAAGGCAAGGCAAAGCAAGGCAAGGCAAGTGTAACAAAAGGCACGGCACGGCAAGGTGAAACAAGGCTAAGGCACGAGAACGCACGGTTAGGCAATGCACGGCAAGGCACTGACAGGCGAGGCAAGGCTAAGGCACGACAACGCACGGCTAGGCAATGCACGGCAAGGCAAGGAAAGGGTAACGCAAGGCAAGGCACGGTCAGGCGAGGCAAGGCTAAGGAACGACAACGGAAGGCTAGACAATGCACGGAAGGCAAGCAAAGAGTAACGGAAGGCAAGGAATGCAAGGCAAAGCAAGGCAACGCAAGCAAGGCTATGGCAAGGTGAAAAAAGGCTAAAGCACGACAACGCAAGGCTAGGCAATGCACGGAAGGCAAGCAAAGAGTAACGGAAGGCAAGGAAGGCAAGGCAAAGCAAGGCAACGCAAGCAAGGCTATGGCAAGGTGAAAAAAGGCTAAGGTTCGACAACGCAAGGCTAGGCAATGCACGGCAAGGCAAGGAAAGGGTAACGCAAGGCAAGGAACTGTCAGGCGAGGCAAGGCTAAGGCACGACAACGCAAGGCTAGGAAATGCACGGAAGGCAAGCAAAGAGTAACGGAAGGCAAGCAAGGCAAGGGAAAGCAAGGCAAGGCAAGGGTAACGGAAGGAAAGGCACGGCAAGGGGAAACAAGGCTAAGGCACGACAAAGCACGGATAGGCAATGCACGGCAAGGCAAGGAAAGGGTAACGCAAGGCAAGGCACGGTGAGGCAAGGCAAGGCTAAGGCACGACAACGCAAGGCTAGGCAATGCACGGCAAGGCAAGGAAAGGGTAACGCAAGGGAAGGCACGGTCAGACGAGGCAAGGCTAAGGCACGACAACGCAAGGCTAGGCAATGCACGGAAGGCAAGCAAAGAGTAACGGAAGGCAAGGAAGGCAAGGGAAATCAAGGCAAGGCAAGGGTAACAGAAGGAACGGCTCGGCAAGGGGAAACAAGGCTAAGGCACGGCAACGCAAGGCTAGGCAATGCACGGCTAGGCAAGGAAAGGGTAACGCAAGGCAAGGCACGGTCAGGCAAGGCAAGGCTAATGCACGACAACGCAAGGCTAGGCAGTGCACGGTAAGGCAAGGAAAGAGTAACGGAAGGAAAGGAAGGCAAGGCAAATCCACGCAAGGCAAGTGTAACAAAAGGCAAGGCACGGCAAGGGGAAACAAGGCTAAGGCACGACAACGCACGGCTAGGCAATGCACGGCAAGGCAAGGAAAGGCTAACTCAAGGCAAGGCACGGTCAGGCGAGGCAAGGCTAAGGTACGACAACGCAAGGCTAGGCAATGCACGGAAGGCAAGCAAAGAGTAACGGAAGGCAAGGAAGGCAAGGCAAAGCAAGGCAAGGCAAGGGTAACGGAAGGAACGGCACGGCAAGGGGAACCAAGGCTAAGGCACGACAACGCAGGACTAGGCAATGCACGGGAAGGCAAGGAAAGGGTAACGTAAGGAAGGCACGGTGAGGCAAGGCAAGGCTAATGCACGACAACGCACGGCTAGGCAATGCACGGCAAGGTAAGGAAAGAGTAACGGAAGGCAAGGAAGGCAAGGCAAAGCATGGCAACGCAAGCCATGCTAAGGCAAGGTGAAACAAGGCTAAGGCACCAGAACGCAGGGTTAGGCAATGCACGGCAAGGCAAGGAAGGGGTAACGCAAGGCAAGGCACTGACAGGCGAAGCAAGGCTAAGGCACGACAACGCAAGGCTAGGCAGTGCACGGTAAGGCAAGGAAAGAGTAACGGAAGGAAAGGAAGGCAAGGCAAATCCAGGCAAGGCAAGTGTAACAAAAGGCACGGCACGGCAAGGGGAAACAAGGCTAAGGCACGATAACGCACGGCTAGGCAATGCACGGCAAGGCAAGGAAAGGGGAACGCAAGGCAAGGCACGGTGAGGCAAGGCAAGGCTAATGCACGACAACGCACGGCTAGGCAATGCACGGCAAGGCAAGGAAAGGCTAACGCAAGGCAAGGCACGGTCAGGCGAGGCAAGGCTAAGGCACGACAACGCAAGGCTAGGCAATGCACGGAAGGCAAGCAAAGAGTAACGGAAGTCAAGGAAGGCAAGGGAAAGCAAGGGAAGTCAAGGGTAACAGAAGGAACGGCTCGGCAAGGGGAAACAAGGCTAAGGCACGGCAACGCACGGCTAGGCAATGCACGGCCAGCCAAGGAAAGGGTAACGCAAGGCAAGGCACTGTCAGGCGAGGGAAGGCTAATGCACGACAACGCAAGGCTAGGCAGTGCACGGCTAGGCAGGGAAAGAGAAACGGAAGGAAAGGAAGGCAAGGCAAAGCAAGGCAAGGCAAGTGTAACAAAAGGCACGGCACGGCAAGGTGAAACAAGGCTAAGGCACGAGAACGCACGGTTAGGCAATGCACGGCAAGGCAAGGAAGGGGTAACGCAAGGCAAGGCACTGACAGGCGAGGCAAGGCTAAGGCACGACAACGCACGGCTAGGCAATGCACGGCAAGGCAAGGAAAGGGTAACGCAAGGCAAGGCACGGTCAGGCGAGGCAAGGCTAAGGAATGACAACGCAAGGCTAGGCAATGCACGGAAGGCAAGCAAAGAGTAACGGAAGGCAAGGAATGCAAGGCAAAGCAAGGCAACGCAAGCAAGGCTATGGCAAGGTGAAAAAAGGCTAAGGTTCGACAACGCAAGGCTAGGCAATGCACGGCAAGGCAAGGAAAGGGTAACGCAAGGCAAGGAACTGTCAGGCGAGGCAAGGCTAAGGCACGACAACGCAAGGCTAGGCAATTCACGGAAGGCAAGCAAAGAGTAACGGAAGGCAAGCAAGGCAAGGGAAAGCAAGGCAAGGCAAGGGTAACGGAAGGAAACGCACGGCAACGGGAAACAAGGCTAAGGCACGACAAAGCACGGCTAGGCAATGCACGGCAAGGCAAGGAAAGGGTAACGCAAGGCAAGGCACGGTGAGGCAAGGCAAGGCTAATGCACGACAACGCAAGGCTAGGCAATGCACGGCAAAACAAGGAAAGGGTAACGCAAGGGAAGGCACGGTCAGACGAGGCAAGGCTAAGGCACGACAACGCAAGGCTAGGCAATGCACGGAAGGCAAGCAAAGAGTAACGGAAGGCAAGGAAGGCAAGGGAAAGCAAGGCAAGGCAAGGGTAACGGAAGGAACGGCACGGCAAGGGGAACCAAGGCTAAGGCACGACAACGCAGGACTAGGCAATGCACGGGAAGGCAAGGAAAGGGTAACGCAAGGGAAGGCACGGTCAGACGAGGCAAGGCTAAGGCACGACAACGCAAGGCTAGGCAGTGCACGGTAAGGCAAGGAAAGAGTAACGGAAGGAAAGGAAGGCAAGGCAAATCCAGGCAAGGCAAGTGTAACAAAAGGCACGGCACGGCAAGGGGAAACAAGGCTAAGGCACGATAACGCACGGCTAGGCAATGCACGGCAAGGCAAGGAAAGGGCAACGCAAGGCAAGGCACGGTGACAACGCACAGGCAAGGAACAAGCAAGGCAAGGCTAAGCACAACGAAGGCTAGGCAATGCACGGAAGGCAAGGAGTAGGCAAGGCAAAGCAAGGCAAGGAAAGGGTAACGGAAGGAACGGCACGGCAAGGGGAAACAAGGCTAAGGCACGACAACGCAGGCTAGGCAATGCACGGAAGGCAAGGAAAGGGTAACGGAAGGCAAGGCAGGCTAATGCCGACAACGCAAGGCTAGGCAAGCACGGCAAGGAGGAAAGAGTAACGGAAGGCAAGGCAGGCAAGGCAAAGCATGGCAACGAAACAAGGCAAGGCTAAGGCACCAGAACGCACGGTTAGGCAATGCACGACAACGCAGGCTAGGCAATGCACGGCAAGGCAAGAAAGGGTAACGCAAGGCAAGGCACGTCAGGAGGAAGGCTAAGGCGACAACGCAAGGCTAAGGCAAGGCAGAACGAAGGAAACGCAAAGCAGGCAAGGGAAGCAAGCTAAGGCACGAACGCACGGTAGGCAATGCACGGCAAGGCAAGGAACGGGTAACGCAAGGCAAGGCACTGACAGGCGAGGCAAGGCTAAGGCACGACAACGCACGGCTAGGCAATGCGCGGCAAGGCAAGGAAAGGGTAACGCAAGGCAAGGCACGGTCAGGCGAGGCAAGGCTAAGGAATGACAACGCAAGGCTAGGCAGTGCACGGCTAGGCAGGGAAAGAGTAACGGAAGGAAAGGAAGGCAAGGCAAAGCAAGGCAAGGCAAGTGTAACAAAAGGCACGGAACGGCAAAGGGAAACAAGGCGAAGGGACGGCAACGCACGGCTAGGCAATGCACGGCCAGGCAAGGAAAGGGTAACGCAAGGCAAGGCACGGTGAGGCAAGGCAAGGCTAATGCACGACAATACAAGGCTAGGCAATGCACGGAAGGCAAGCAAAGAGTAACGGAAGGCAAGGAATGCAAGGCAAAGCCAGGCAAGGCAAGTGTAACAAAAGGCACGGCACGGCAAGGGGAAACAAGGCGAAGGGACGGCAACGCACGGCTAGGCAATGCACGGGCAGGCAAGGAAAGGGTAACGCAAGGCAAGGCACGGTGAGGCAAGGCGAGGCTAATGCACGACAATACAAGGCTAGGCAATGCACGGAAGGCAAGCAAAGAGTAACGGAAGGCAAGGAATGCAAGGCAACGCAAGGCAACGCAAGCAAGGCTATGGCAAGGTGAAAAAAGGCTAAGGCACGACAACGCAAGGCTAGGCAATGCACGGAAGGCAAGCAAAGAGTAACGGAAGGCAAGGAAGGCAAGGCAAAGCAAGGCAACGCAAGCAAGTCTATAGCAAGGTGAAACAAGGCTATGGCACGACAACGCACGGCTAGGCAATGCACGGCAAGGCAAGGAAAGGGTAACGCAAGGCAAGGCACGGTGAGGCAAGGCAAGGCTAATGCACGACAACGCACGGCTAGGCAATGCACGGCAAGGCAAGGAAAGGGTAACGCAAGGCAAGGCACGGTCAGGCGTGGCAAGGCTAAGGAACGACAACGCAAGACTAGACAATGCACGGAAGGCAAGCAAAGAGTAACGGAAGGCAAGGAATGCAAGGCAAAGCAAGGCAACGCAAGCAAGGCTATGGCAAGGTGAAAAAATTCTAAAGCACGACAACGCAAGTCTACGCAATGCACGGAAGGCAAGCAAAGAGTAACGGAAGGCAAGGAAGTCAAGGGAAAGAAAGGCAAGACAAGGGTAACGGAAAGGAAACGCACGGTAAGGGGAAACAAGGCTAAGGCACGGCAACGCACGGTTAGGCAATGCACGGCCAGGCAAGGAAAGGGTAACGCAAGGCAAGGCACGGTGAGGCAAGGCAAGGCTAATGCACGACAATACAAGGCTAGGCAATGCACGGAAGGCAAGCAAAGAGTAACGGAAGGCAAGGAATGCAAGGCAAAGCAAGGCAAGGCAATTGTAACAAAAGGCACGGCACGGCAAGGGGAAACAAGGCGAAGGGACGGCAACGCATGGCTAGGCAATGCAACGGGCAGGCAAGGAAAGGGTAACGCAAGGCAAGGCACGGTGAGGCAAGGCGAGGCTAATGCACGACAATACAAGGCTAGGCAATGCACGGAAGGCAAGCAAAGAGTAACGGAAGGCAAGGAATGCAAGGCAACGCAAGGCAACGCAAGCAAGGCTATGGCAAGGTGAAAAAAGGCTAAGGCACGACAACGCAAGGCTAGGCAATGCACGGAAGGCAAGCAAAGAGTATCGGAAGGCAAGGAAGGCAAGGCAAAGCAAGGCAACGCAAGCAAGGCTATAGCAAGGTGAAACAAGGCTATGGCACGACAACGCACGGCTAGGCAATGCACGGCAAGGCAAGGAAAGGGTAACGCAAGGCAAGGCACGGTGAGGCAAGGCAAGGCTAATGCACGACAACGCACGGCTAGGCAATGCACGGCAAGGCAAGGAAAGGGTAACGCAAGGCAAGGCACGGTTAGGCGTGGCAAGGCTAAGGAACGACAACGCAAGACTAGACAATGCACGGAAGGCAAGCAAAGAGTAACGGAAGGCAAGGAATGCAAGGCAAAGCAAGGCAACGCAAGCAAGGCTATGGCAAGGTGAAAAAATTCTAAAGCACGACAACGCAAGGCTACGCAATGCACGGAAAGCAAGGAAAGAGTAACGGAAGGCAAGGAAGGCAAGGGAAAGCAAGGCAAGGCAAGGATAACAGAAGGAACGGCTCGGCAAGGGGAAACAAGGCTAAGGCACGGCAACGCACGGCTCGGCAATGCACGGCAAGGCAAGGAAAGGGTAACGCAAGGCAAGGCACGGTGAGGCAAGGCAAGGCTAATGCACGACAACGCACGGCTAGGCAATGCACGGCAAGGGAAGGAAAGGGTAACGCATGGGAAGGCACGGTCAGACGAGGCAAGGCTAAGGCACGACAACGCAAGGCTAGGCAATGCACGGAAAGCAAGGAAAGAGTAACGGAAGGCAAGGAAGGCAAGGGAAAGCAAGGCAAGGCAAGGGTAACAGAAAGGAACGGCTCGGCAAGGGGAAACAAGGCTAAGGGACGGCAACGCACGGCTAGGCAATGCACGGCCAGCCAAGGAAAGGGTAACGCAAGGCAAGGCACGGTCAGGCAAGGCAAGGCTAATGCACGACAACGCAAGGCTAGGCAGTGCACGGTAAGGCAAGGAAAGAGTAACGGAAGGAAAGGAAGGCAAGGCAAATCCAGGCAAGGCAAGTGTAACAAAAGGCACGGCACGGCAAGGGGAAACAAGGCTAAGGCACGATAACGCACGGCTAGGCAATGCACGGCAAGGCAAGGAAAGGACAACGCAAGGCAAGGCACGGTGAGGCAAGGCAAGGCTAATGCACGACAACGCACGGCTAGGCAATGCACGGCAAGGCAAGGAAAGGCTAACGCAAGGCAAGGCACGGTCAGGCGAGGCAAGGCTAAGGCACGACAACGCAAGGCTAGGCAATGCACGGAAGGCAAGCAAAGAGTAACGGAAGGCAAGGAAGGCAAGGGAAAGCAAGGGAAGTCAAGGGTAACAGAAGGAACGGCTCGGCAAGGGGAAACAAGGCTAAGGCACGGCAACGCACGGCTAGGCAATGCACGGCCAGCCAAGGAAAGGGTAACGCAAGGCAAGGCACTGTCAGGCGATTGAAGGCTAATGCACGACAACGCAAGGCTAGGCAGTGCACGGCTAGGCAGGGAAAGAGAAACGGAAGGAAAGGAAGGCAAGGCAAAGCAAGGCAAGGCAAGTGTAACAAAAGGCACGGCACGGCAAGGTGAAACAAGGCTAAGGCACGAGAACGCACGGTTAGGCAATGCACGGCAAGGCACTGACAAGCCAGGCAAGGCTAAGGCACGACAACGCACGGCTAGGCAATGCACGGCAAGGCAAGGAAAGGGTAACGCAAGGCAAGGCACGGTCAGGCGAGGCAAGGCTAAGGAATGACAACGCAAGGCTAGGCAATGCACGGAAGGCAAGCAAAGAGTAACGGAAGGCAAGGAATGCAAGGCAAAGCAAGGCAACGCAAGCAAGGCTATGGCAAGGTGAAAAAAGGCTAAGGTTCGACAACGCAAGGCTAGGCAATGCACGGCAAGGCAAGGAAAGGGTAACGCAAGGCAAGGAACTGTCAGGCGAGGCAAGGCTAAGGCACGACAACGCAAGGCTAGGCAATGCACGGAAGGCAAGCAAAGAGTAACGGAAGGCAAGCAAGGCAAGGGAAAGCAAGGCAAGGCAAGGGTAACGGAAGGAAACGCACGGCAACGGGAAACAAGGCTAAGGCACGACAAAGCACGGCTAGGCAATGCACGGCAAGGCAAGGAAAGGGTAACGCAAGGCAAGGCACGGTGAGGCAAGGCAAGGCTAATGCACGACAACGCAAGGCTAGGCAATGCACGGCAAGGCAAGGAAAGGGTAACGCAAGGGAAGGCACGGTCAGACGAGGCAAGGCTAAGGCACGACAACGCAAGGCTAGGCAATGCACGGAAGGCAAGCAAAGAGTAACGGAAGGCATTGAAGGCAAGGGAAATCAAGGCAAGGCAAGGGTAACAGAAGGAACGGCTCGGCAAGGGGAAACAAGGCTAAGGCACGGCAACGCAAGGCTAGGCAATGCACGGCTAGGCAAGGAAAGGGTAACGCAAGGCAAGGCACGGTCAGGCAAGGCAAGGCTAATGCACCACAACGCAAGGCTAGGCAGTGCACGGTAAGGCAAGGAAAGAGTAACGGAAGGAAAGGAAGGCAAGGCAAATCCACGCAAGGCAAGTGTAACAAAAGGCAAGGAACGGCAAGGGGAAACAAGGCTAAGGCACGACAACGCACGGCTAGGCAATGCACGGCAAGGCAAGGAAAGGCTAACTCAAGGCAAGGCACGGTCAGGCGAGGCAAGGCTAAGGCACGACAACGCAAGGCTAGGCAATGCACGGAAGGCAAGCAAAGAGTAACGGAAGGCAAGGAAGGCAAGGCAAAGCAAGGCAAGACAAGGGTAACGGAAGGAACGGCACGGCAAGGGGAACCAAGGCTAAGGCACGACAACGCAGGACTAGGCAATGCACGGGAAGGCAAGGAAAGGGTAACGTAAGGAAGGCACGGTGAGGCAAGGCAAGCCTAATGCACGACAACGCACGGCTAGGCAATGCACGGCAAGGTAAAGAAAGAGTAACGGAAGGCAAGGAAGGCAAGGCAAAGCATGGCAACGCAAGCCATGCTAAGGCAAGGTGAAACAAGGCTAAGGCACCAGAACGCAGGGTTAGGCAATGCACGGCAAGGCAAGGAAGGGGTAACGCAAGGCAAGGCACTGACAGGCGAGGCAAGGCTAAGGCACGACACCGCAAGGCTAGGCAGTGCACGGTAAGGCAAGGAAAGAGTAACGGAAGGAAAGGAAGGCAAGGCAAATCCAGGCAAGGCAAGTGTAACAAAAGGCACGGCACGGCAAGGGGAAACAAGGCTAAGGCACGATAACGCACGGCTAGGCAATGCACGGCAAGGCAAGGAAAGGGCAACGCAAGGCAAGGCACGGTGAGGCAAGGCAAGGCTAATGCACGACAACGCACGGCTAGGCAATGCACGGCAAGACAAGGAAAGGCTAACGCAAGGCAAGGCACGGTCAGGCGAGGCAAGGCTAATGCACGACAACGCAAGGCTAGGCAGTGCACGGAAGGCAAGCAAAGAGTAACGGAAGGCAAGGAAGGCAAGGGAAAGCAAGGGAAGTCAAGGGTAACAGAAGGAACGGCTCGGCAAGGGGAAACAAGGCTAAGGCACGGCAACGCACGGCTAGGCAATGCACGGCCAGCCAAGGAAAGGGTAACGCAAGGCAAGGCACTGTCAGGCGAGGGAAGGCTAATGCACGACAACGCAAGGCTAGGCAGTGCACGGCTAGGCAGGGAAAGAGAAACGGAAGGAAAGGAAGGCAAGGCAAAGCAAGGCAAGGCAAGTGTAACAAAAGGCACGGCACGGCAAGGTGAAACAAGGCTAAGGCACGAGAACGCACGGTTAGGCAATGCACGGCAAGGCAAGGAAGGGGTAACGCAAGGCAAGGCACTGACAGGCGAGGCAAGGCTAAGGCACGACAACGCACGGCTAGGCAATGCACGGCAAGGCAAGGAAAGGGTAACGCAAGGCAAGGCACGGTCAGGCGAGGCAAGGCTAAGGAATGACAAAGCAAGGCTAGGCAATGCACGGAAGGCAAGCAAAGAGTAACGGAAGGCAAGGAATGCAAGGCAAAGCAAGGCAACGCAAGCAAGGCTATGGCAAGGTGAAAAAAGGCTAAGGTTCGACAACGCAAGGCTAGGCAATGCACGGCAAGGCAAGGAAAGGGTAACGCAAGGCAAGGAACTGTCAGGCGAGGCAAGGCTAAGGCACGACAACGCAAGGCTAGGCAATTCACGGAAGGCAAGCAAAGAGTAACGGAAGGCAAGCAAGGCAAGGGAAAGCAAGGCAAGGCAAGGGTAACGGAAGGAAACGCACGGCAACGGGAAACAAGGCTAAGGCACGACAAAGCACGGCTAGGCAATGCACGGCAAGGCAAGGAAAGGGTAACGCAAGGCAAGGCACGGTGAGGCAAGGCAAGGCTAATGCACGACAACGCAAGGCTAGGCAATGCCCGGCAAAACAAGGAAAGGGTAACGCAAGGGAAGGCACGGTCAGACGAGGCAAGGCTAAGGCACGACAACGCAAGGCTAGGCAATGCACGGAAGGCAAGCAAAGAGTAACGGAAGGCAAGGAAGGCAAGGCAAAGCAAGGCAAGGCAAGGGTAACGGAAGGAACGGCACGGCAAGGGGAACCAAGGCTAAGGCACGACAACGCAGGACTAGGCAATGCACGGGAAGGCAAGGAAAGGGTAACGCAAGGGAAGGCACGGTCAGACGAGGCAAGGCTAAGGAATGACAACGCAAGGCTAGGCAATGCACGGAAGGCAAGGAAAGAGTAACGGAAGGAAAGGAAGGCAAGGCAAATCCAGGCAAGGCAAGTGTAACAAAAGGCACGGCACGGCAAGGGGAAACAAGGCTAAGGCACGATAACGCACGGCTAGGCAATGCACGGCAAGGCAAGGAAAGGGCAACGCAAGGCAAGGCACGGTGAGGCAAGGCAAGGCTAATGCACGACAACGCACGGCTAGGCAATGCACGGCAAGGCAAGGAAAGGCTAACGCAAGGCAAGGCACGGTCAGGCGAGGCAAGGCTAAGGTACGACAACGCAAGGCTAGGCAATGCACGGAAGGCAAACAAAGAGTAACGGAAGGCAAGGAAGGCAAGGGAAAGCAAGGCAAGGAAAGGGTAACGGAAGGAACGGCACGGCAAGGGGAAACAAGGCTAAGGCACGACAACGCAGGACTAGGCAATGCACGGCAAGGCAAGTAAAGGGTAACGCAAGGCAAGGCACTGTCAGGCGAGGGAAGGCTAATGCGCGACAACGCAAGGCTAGGCAGTGCACGGCTAGGCAGGGAAAGAGAAACGGAAGGCAAGGAAGGCAAGGCAAAGCATGGCAACTCAAGCCATGCTAAGGCAAGGTGAAACAAGGCTAAGGCACCAGAACGCACGGTTAGGCAATGCACGGCAAGGCAAGGAACGGGTAACGCAAGGCAAGGCACTGACAGGCGAGGCAAGGCTTAGGCACGACAACGCACGGCTAGGCAATGCGCGGCAAGGCAAGGAAAGGGTAACGCAAGGCAAGGCACGGTCAGGCGAGGCAAGGCTAAGGAATGACAACGCAAGGCTAGGCAGTGCACGGCTAGGCAGGGAAAGAGTAACGGAAGGAAAGGAAGGCAAGGCAAAGCAAGGCAAGGCAAGTGTAACAAAAGGCACGGAACGGCAAAGGGAAACAAGGCGAAGGGACGGCAACGCACGGCTAGGCAATGTACGGCCAGGCAAGGAAAGGGTAACGCAAGGCAAGGCACGGTGAGGCAAGGCAAGGCTAATGCACGACAATACAAGGCTAGGCAATGCACGGAAGGCAAGCAAAGAGTAACGGAAGGCAAGGAATGCAAGGCAAAGCCAGGCAAGGCAAGTGTAACAAAAGGCACGGCACGGCAAGGGGAAACAAGGCGAAGGGACGGCAACGCACGGCTAGGCAATGCACGGGCAGGCAAGGAAAGGGTAACGCAAGGCAAGGCACGGTGAGGCAAGGCGAGGCTAATGCACGACAATACAAGGCTAGGCAATGCACGGAAGGCAAGCAAAGAGTAACGGAAGGCAAGGAATGCAAGGCAACGCAAGGCAACGCAAGCAAGGCTATGGCAAGGTGAAAAAAGGCTAAGGCACGACAACGCAAGGCTAGGCAATGCACGGAAGGCAAGCAAAGAGTAACGGAAGGCAAGGAAGGCAAGGCAAAGCAAGGCAACGCAAGCAAGTCTATAGCAATGTGAAACAAGGCTATGGCACGACAACGCACGGCTAGGCAATGCACGGCAAGGCAAGGAAAGGGTAACGCAAGGCAAGGCACGGTGAGGCAAGGCAAGGCTAATGCACGACAACGCACGGCTAGGCAATGCACGGCAAGGCAAGGAAAGGGTAACGCAAGGCAAGGCACGGTCAGGCGTGGCAAGGCTAAGGAACGACAACGCAAGACTAGACAATGCACGGAAGGCAAGCAAAGAGTAACGGAAGGCAAGGAATGCAAGGCAAAGCAAGGCAACGCAAGCAAGGCTATGGCAAGGTGAAAAAATTCTAAAGCACGACAACGCAAGTCTACGCAATGCACGGAAGGCAAGCAAAGAGTAACGGAAGGCAAGGAAGTCAAGGGAAAGAAAGGCAAGACAAGGGTAACGGAAAGAAACGCACGGTAAGGGGAAACAAGGCTAAGGCACGGCAACGCACGGTTAGGCAATGCACGGCCAGGCAAGGAAAGGGTAACGCAAGGCAAGGCACGGTGAGGCAAGGCAAGGCTAATGCACGACAATACAAGGCTAGGCAATGCACGGAAGGCAAGCAAAGAGTAACGGAAGGCAAGGAATGCAAGGCAAAGCAAGGCAAGGCAATTGTAACAAAAGGCACGGCACGGCAAGGGGAAACAAGGCGAAGGGACGGCAACGCATGGCTAGGCAATGAACGGGCAGGCAAGGAAAGGGTAACGCAAGGCAAGGCACGGTGAGGCAAGGCGAGGCTAATGCACGACAATACAAGGCTAGGCAATGCACGGAAGGCAAGCAAAGAGTAACGGAAGGCAAGGAATGCAAGGCAACGCAAGGCAACGCAAGCAAGGCTATGGCAAGGTGAAAAAAGGCTAAGGCACGACAACGCAAGGCTAGGCAATGCACGGAAGGCAAGCAAAGAGTATCGGAAGGCAAGGAAGGCAAGGCAAAGCAAGGCAACGCAAGCAAGGCTATAGCAAGGTGAAACAAGGCTATGGCACGACAACGCACGGCTAGGCAATGCACGGCAAGGCAAGGAAAGGGTAACGCAAGGCAAGGCACGGTGAGGCAAGGCAAGGCTAATGCACGACAACGCACGGCTAGGCAATGCACGGCAAGGCAAGGAAAGGGTAACGCAAGGCAAGGCACGGTTAGGCGTGGCAAGGCTAAGGAACGACAACGCAAGACTAGACAATGCACGGAAGGCAAGCAAAGAGTAACGGAAGGCAAGGAATGCAAGGCAAAGCAAGGCAACGCAAGCAAGGCTATGGCAAGGTGAAAAAATTCTAAAGCACGACAACGCAAGGCTACGCAATGCACGGAAAGCAAGGAAAGAGTAACGGAAGGCAAGGAAGGCAAGGGAAAGCAAGGCAAGGCAAGGATAACAGAAGGAACGGCTCGGCAAGGGGAAACAAGGCTAAGGCACGGCAACGCACGGCTAGGCAATGCACGGCAAGGCAAGGAAAGGGTAACGCAAGGCAAGGCACGGTGAGGCAAGGCAAGGCTAATGCACGACAACGCACGGCTAGGCAATGCACGGCAAGGGAAGGAAAGGGTAACGCATGGGAAGGCACGGTCAGACGAGGCAAGGCTAAGGCACGACAACGCAAGGCTAGGCAATGCACGGAAAGCAAGGAAAGAGTAACGGAAGGCAAGGAAGGCAAGGGAAAGCAAGGCAAGGCAAGGGTAACAGAAGGAACGGCTCGGCAAGGGGAAACAAGGCTAAGGGACGGCAACGCACGGCTAGGCAATGCACGGCCAGCCAAGGAAAGGGTAACGCAAGGCAAGGCACGGTCAGGCAAGGCAAGGCTAATGCACGACAACGCAAGGCTAGGCAGTGCACGGTAAGGCAAGGAAAGAGTAACGGAAGGAAAGGAAGGCAAGGCAAATCCAGGCAAGGCAAGTGTAACAAAAGGCACGGCACGGCAAGGGGAAACAAGGCTAAGGCACGATAACGCACGGCTAGGCAATGCACGGCAAGGCAAGGAAAGGACAACGCAAGGCAAGGCACGGTGAGGCAAGGCAAGGCTAATGCACGACAACGCACGGCTAGGCAATGCACGGCAAGGCAAGGAAAGGCTAACGCAAGGCAAGGCACGGTCAGGCGAGGCAAGGCTAAGGCACGACAACGCAAGGCTAGGCAATGCACGGAAGGCAAGCAAAGAGTAACGGAAGGCAAGGAAGGCAAGGGAAAGCAAGGGAAGTCAAGGGTAACAGAAGGAACGGCTCGGCAAGGGGAAACAAGGCTAAGGCACGGCAACGCACGGCTAGGCAATGCACGGCCAGCCAAGGAAAGGGTAACGCAAGGCAAGGCACTGTCAGGCGATTGAAGGCTAATGCACGACAACGCAAGGCTAGGCAGTGCACGGCTAGGCAGGGAAAGAGAAACGGAAGGAAAGGAAGGCAAGGCAAAGCAAGGCAAGGCAAGTGTAACAAAAGGCACGGCACGGCAAGGTGAAACAAGGCTAAGGCACGAGAACGCACGGTTAGGCAATGCACGGCAAGGCACTGACAAGCCAGGCAAGGCTAAGGCACGACAACGCACGGCTAGGCAATGCACGGCAAGGCAAGGAAAGGGTAACGCAAGGCAAGGCACGGTCAGGCGAGGCAAGGCTAAGGAATGACAACGCAAGGCTAGGCAATGCACGGAAGGCAAGCAAAGAGTAACGGAAGGCAAGGAATGCAAGGCAAAGCAAGGCAACGCAAGCAAGGCTATGGCAAGGTGAAAAAAGGCTAAGGTTCGACAACGCAAGGCTAGGCAATGCACGGCAAGGCAAGGAAAGGGTAACGCAAGGCAAGGAACTGTCAGGCGAGGCAAGGCTAAGGCACGACAACGCAAGGCTAGGCAATGCACGGAAGGCAAGCAAAGAGTAACGGAAGGCAAGCAAGGCAAGGGAAAGCAAGGCAAGGCAAGGGTAACGGAAGGAAACGCACGGCAACGGGAAACAAGGCTAAGGCACGACAAAGCACGGCTAGGCAATGCACGGCAAGGCAAGGAAAGGGTAACGCAAGGCAAGGCACGGTGAGGCAAGGCAAGGCTAATGCACGACAACGCAAGGCTAGGCAATGCACGGCAAGGCAAGGAAAGGGTAACGCAAGGGAAGGCACGGTCAGACGAGGCAAGGCTAAGGCACGACAACGCAAGGCTAGGCAATGCACGGAAGGCAAGCAAAGAGTAACGGAAGGCATTGAAGGCAAGGGAAAGCAAGGGAAGTCAAGGGTAACAGAAGGAACGGCTCGGCAAGGGGAAACAAGGCTAAGGCACGGCAACGCACGGCTAGGCAATGCACGGCCAGCCAAGGAAAGGGTAACGCAAGGCAAGGCACTGTCAGGCGAGGGAAGGCTAATGCACGACAACGCAAGGCTAGGCAGTGCACGGCTAGGCAGGGAAAGAGAAACGGAAGGAAAGGAAGGCAAGGCAAAGCAAGGCAAGGCAAGTGTAACAAAAGGCACGGCACGGCAAGGTGAAACAAGGCTAAGGCACGAGAACGCACGGTTAGGCAATGCACGGCAAGGCAAGGAAGGGGTAACGCAAGGCAAGGCACTGACAGGCGAGGCAAGGCTAAGGCACGAAAACGCAAGGCTAGGCAATGCACGGCAAGGCAAGGAAAGGGTAACGCAAGGCAAGGAACTGTCAGGCGAGGCAAGGCTAAGGCACGACAACGCAAGGCTGGGCAATGCACGGAAGGCAAGCAAAGAGTAACGGAAGGCAAGCAAGGCAAGGGAAAGCAAGGCAAGGCAAGGGTAACGGAAGGAAACGCACGGCAACGGGAAACAAGGCTAAGGCACGACAAAGCACGGCTAGGCAATGCACGGCAAGGCAAGGAAAGGGTAACGCAAGGCAAGGCACGGTGAGGCAAGGCAAGGCTAATGCACGACAACGCAAGGCTAGGCAATGCACGGCAAGGCAAGGAAAGGGTAACGCAAGGGAAGGCACGGTCAGACGAGGCAAGGCTAAGGCACGGCAACGCACGGCTAGGCAATGCACGGAAGGCAAGCAAAGAGTAACGGAAGGCAAGGAAGGCAAGGCAAAGCAAGGGAAGGCAAGGGTAACGGAAGGAACAGCACGGCAAGGGGAACCAAGTCTAAGGCACGACAACGCAGGAATAGGCAATGCACGGGAAGGCAAGGAAAGGGTAACGCAAGGGAAGGCACGGTCAGACGAGGCAAGGCTAAGGCACGGCAAAGCACGGCTAGGCAATGCACGGACAGCCAAGGAAAGGGTAACGCAAGGCAAGGCACGGTCAGGCGAGGCAAGGCTAATGCACGACAACGCAAGGCTAGGCAGTGCACCGCTAGGCAGGGAAAGAGTAACGGAAGGAAAGGAACGCAAGGCAAAGCAATGCAAGGCAAGTGTTACAAAAGTCCCGGCACGGCAAGGGGAAACAAGGCGAAGGGACGGTAACGCACGGCTAGGCAATGAACTGCCAGGCAAGGAAAGGGAAACGCAAGGCAAGGCAAGGTGAGGCAAGGCAAGGCTAATGCACGACAACGCAAGGCTAGGCAATGCACGGAAGGCAAGCAAAGAGTAACGGAAGGCAAGGAAAGCAAGGGAAAGCAAGGCAAGTCAAGTGTCACGGAAGGAACGGCACGGCAAGGGGAAACAAGGCTAAGGCACGACAACGCACGGCTAGGCAATGCACGGCAAGGCAAGGAAAGGGTAACGCAAGGCAAGGAACTGTCAGGCGAGGCAAGGCTAAGGCACGACAACGCAAGGCTAGGCAATGCACGGAAGGCAAGCAAAGAGTAACGGAAGGCAAGGAAGGCAAGGGAAAGCAAGGCAAGGCAAGGGTAACGGAAGGAAACGCACGGCAACGGGAAACAAGGCTAAGGCACGACAACGCACGGCTAGGCAATGCACGGCAAGGCAAGGAAAGGGTAACGCAAGGGAAGGCACGGTGAGGCAAGGCAAGGCTAATGCACGACAAAGCACGGCTAGGCAGTGCACGGCAAGGCAAGGAAACGGTAACGCAAGTCAAGGCACGGTCAGTCGAGGCAAGGCTAAAGAACGACAACGCAAGGCTAGACAATGCACGGAAGGCAAGCAAAGAGTAACGGAAGGCAAGGAAGGCAAGGCAAAGCAAGGCAACGCAAGGAAGGCTATGGCAAGGTGAAAAAAGGCTAAGGCACGACAAGGCAAGGCTAGGCAATGCACGGAAGACAAGCAAAGAGTAACGGAAGGCAAGGAAGGGAAGGCAAAGAAAGGCAACGCAAGCAAGGCTATAGCAAGGTGAAACAAAGCTAAGGCACGACAACGCACGGCTAGGCAATGCACGGCAAGGCAAGGAAAGGGTAACGCAAGGCAAGGCACGGTGAGGCAAGGCAAGGCTAAGGAACCACAACGCAAGGCTAGGCAATGCACGGTAAGGCAAGGAAAGAGTAACGGAAGGAAAGGAAGGCAAGGCAAATCCACGCAAGGCAAGTGTAACAAAAGGCAAGGCACGGCAAGGGGAAACAAGGCTAAGGCACGACAACGCACGGCTAGGCAATGCACGGCAAGGCAAGGAAAGGCTAACGCAAGGCAAGGCACGGTCAGGCGAGGCAAGGCTAAGGCACGACAACGCAAGGCTAGGCAATGCACGGAAGGCAAGCAAAGAGTAACGGAAGGCAAGGAAGGAAAGGCAAAGCAAGGCAAGACAAGGGTAACGGAAGGAACGGCACGGCAAGGGGAACCAAGGCTAAGGCACGACAACGCAGGACTAGGCAATGCACGGGAAGGCAAGGAAAGGGTAACGTAAGGAAGGCACGGTGAGGCAAGGCAAGCCTAATGCACGACAACGCACGGCTAGGCAATGCACGGCAAGGTAAAGAAAGAGTAACGGAAGGCAAGGAAGGCAAGGCAAAGCATGGCAACGCAAGCCATGCTAAGGCAAGGTGAAACAAGGCTAAGGCACCAGAACGCAGGGTTAGGCAATGCACGGCAAGGCAAGGAAAGGCTAACGCAAGGCAAGGCACGGTCAGGCGAGGCAAGGCTAATGCACGACAACGCAAGGCTAGGCAGTGCACGGAAGGCAAGCAAAGAGTAACGGAAGGCAAGGAAGGCAAGGGAAAGCAAGGGAAGTCAAGGGTAACAGAAGGAACGGCTCGGCAAGGGGAAACAAGGCTAAGGCACGGCAACGCACGGCTAGGCAATGCACGGCCAGCCAAGGAAAGGGTAACGCAAGGCAAGGCACTGTCAGGCGAGGGAAGGCTAATGCACGACAACGCAAGGCTAGGCAGTGCACGGCTAGGCAGGGAAAGAGAAACGGAAGGAAAGGAAGGCAAGGCAAAGCAAGGCAAGGCAAGTGTAACAAAAGGCACGGCACGGCAAGGTGAAACAAGGCTAAGGCACGAGAACGCACGGTTAGGCAATGCACGGCAAGGCAAGGAAGGGGTAACGCAAGGCAAGGCACTGACAGGCGAGGCAAGGCTAAGGCACGAAAACGCAAGGCTAGGCAATGCACGGCAAGGCAAGGAAAGGGTAACGCAAGGCAAGGCACGGTCACGCGAGGCAAGGCTAAGGAATGACAACGCAATTCTAGGCAATGCACGGAAGGCAAGCAAAGAGTAACGGAAGGCAAGGAATGCAAGGCAAAGCAAGGCAACGCAAGCAAGGCTATGGCAAGGTGAAAAAAGGCTAAGGTTCGACAACGCAAGGCTAGGCAATGCACGGCAAGGCAAGGAAAGGGTAACGCAAGGCAAGGAACTGTCAGGCGAGGCAAGGCTAAGGCACGACAACGCAAGGCTGGGCAATGCACGGAAGGCAAGCAAAGAGTAACGGAAGGCAAGCAAGGCAAGGGAAAGCAAGGCAAGGCAAGGGTAACGGAAGGAAACGCACGGCAACGGGAAACAAGGCTAAGGCACGACAAAGCACGGCTAGGCAATGCACGGCAAGGCAAGGAAAGGGTAACGCAAGGCAAGGCACGGTGAGGCAAGGCAAGGCTAATGCACGACAACGCACGGCTAGGCAATGCACGGCAAGGCAAGGAAAGGGTAACGCAAGGGAAGGCACGGTCAGACGAGGCAAGGCTAAGGCACGGCAACGCACGGCTAGGCAATGCACGGAAGGCAAGCAAAGAGTAACGGAAGGCAAGGAAGGCAAGGCAAAGCAAGGGAAGGCAAGGGTAACGGAAGGAACAGCACGGCAAGGGGAACCAAGTCTAAGGCACGACAACGCAGGAATAGGCAATGCACGGGAAGGCAAGGAAAGGGTAACGCAAGGGAAGGCACGGTCAGACGAGGCAAGGCTAAGGCACGGCAACGCACGGCTAGGCAATGCACGGACAGCCAAGGAAAGGGTAACGCAAGGCAAGGCACGGTCAGGCGAGGCAAGGCTAATGCACGACAACGCAAGGCTAGGCAGTGCACCGCTAGGCAGGGAAAGAGTAACGGAAGGAAAGGAACGCAAGGCAAAGCAATGCAAGGCAAGTGTTACAAAAGTCCCGGCACGGCAAGGGGAAACAAGGCGAAGGGACGGTAACGCACGGCTAGGCAATGAACTGCCAGGCAAGGAAAGGGAAACGCAAGGCAAGGCACGGTGAGGCAAGGCAAGGCTAATGCACGACAACGCAAGGCTAGGCAATGCACGGAAGGCAAGCAAAGAGTAACGGAAGGCAAGGAAAGCAAGGGAAAGCAAGGCAAGTCAAGTGTCACGGAAGGAACGGCACGGCAAGGGGAAACAAGGCTAAGGCACGACAACGCACGGCTAGGCAATGCACGGCAAGGCAAGGAAAGGGTAACGCAAGGCAAGGAACTGTCAGGCGAGGCAAGGCTAAGGCACGACAACGCAAGGCTAGGCAATGCACGGAAGGCAAGCAAAGAGTAACGGAAGGCAAGGAAGGCAAGGGAAAGCAAGGCAAGGCAAGGGTAACGGAAGGAAACGCACGGCAACGGGAAACAAGGCTAAGGCACGACAACGCACGGCTAGGCAATGCACGGCAAGGCAAGGAAAGGGTAACGCAAGGGAAGGCACGGTGAGGCAAGGCAAGGCTAATGCACGACAAAGCACGGCTAGGCAGTGCACGGCAAGGCAAGGAAACGGTAACGCAAGTCAAGGCACGGTCAGTCGAGGCAAGGCTAAAGAACGACAACGCAAGGCTAGACAATGCACGGAAGGCAAGCAAAGAGTAACGGAAGGCAAGGAAGGCAAGGCAAAGCAAGGCAACGCAAGGAAGGCTATGGCAAGGTGAAAAAAGGCTAAGGCACGACAAGGCAAGGCTAGGCAATGCACGGAAGACAAGCAAAGAGTAACGGAAGGCAAGGAAGGGAAGGCAAAGAAAGGCAACGCAAGCAAGGCTATAGCAAGGTGAAACAAAGCTAAGGCACGACAACGCACGGCTAGGCAATGCACGGCAAGGCAAGGAAAGGGTAACGCAAGGCAAGGCACGGTGAGGCAAGGCAAGGCTAATGCAAGACAACGCACGGCTAGGCAATGCACGGCAAGGCAAGGAAAGGGTAATGCAAGTCAAGGCACGGTCAGTCGAGGCAAGGCTAAAGAACGACAACGCAAGGGTAGACAATGCACGGAAGGCAAGCAAAGAGTAACGGAAGGCAAGGAATGCAAGGCAAAGCAAGGCAACGCAAGCAAGGCTATGGCAAGGTGAAAAAAGGCTAAAGCACGGCAACGCAAGGCTACGCAATGCACGGAAGGCAAGCAAAGAGTAACGAAAGGCAAGGAAGTCAAGGCAAAGCAAGGCAACGCAAGCAAGGCTATGGCAAGGTGAAAAAAGGCTAAAGCACGGCAACGCAAGGCTACGCAATGCACGGAAGGCAAGCAAAGACTAACGGAAGGCAAGGAAGGCAAGGCAAAGCAAGGCAACGGAAGCAAGGCTATAGCAAGGTGAAACAAGGCTATGGCACCACAACGCACGGCTAGGCAATGCACGGCAAGTCAAGGAAAGGGTAACGCAAGGCAAGGCACGGTGAGGCAAGGCAAGGCTAATGCAGGACAACGCACGGCTAGGCAATGCACGGCAAGGCAAGGAAACGGTAACGCAAGTCATGGCACGGTCAGGCGAGGCAAGCCTAAGGAACGACAACGCAAGGCTAGACAATGCACGGAAGGCAAGCAAAGAGTAACGGAAGGCAAGGAATGCAAGGCAAAGCAAGGCAACGCAAGCAAGGCTATGGCAAGGTGAAAAAAGGCTAAAGGACGACAACGCAAGGCTACGCAATGCACGGAAGGCAAGCAAAGAGTAACGGAAGGCAAGGAAGTCAAGGGAAAGCAAGGCAAGGCAAGGGTAACGGAAGAAAACGCACGGCAAGGGGAAACAAGCCTAAGGCACGGCAACGAACGACTAGGCAATGCACGGCAAGGCAAGGAAAGGGTAACGCAAGGCAAGGCACGGTGAGGCAAGGCAAGGCTAATGCACGACAACGCACGGCTAGGCAATGCACGGCAAGGCAAGGAAAGGGTAACGCAAGGGAAGGCACGGTCAGACGAGGCAAGGCTAAGGCACGACAACGCAAGGCTAGGCAATGCACGGAAGGCAAGCAAAGAGTAACGGAAGGCAAGGAAGGCAAGGCAAAGCAAGGCAACGCAAGCAAGGCTATGGCAAGGTGAAAAAAGGCTAAGGCACGACAACGCAAGGCTAGGCAATGCACGGAAGACAAGCAAAGAGTAACGGAAGGCAAGGAAGGCAAGGCAAAGAAAGGCAACGCAAGAAGGTTATAGCAAGGTGAAACAAAGCTAAGGCACGACAACGCACGGCTAGGCAATGCACGGCAAGGCAAGGAAAGGGTAACGCAAGGTAACGCACGGTGAGGCAAGGCAAGGCTAATGCACGACAACGCACGGCTAGGCAATGCACGGCAAGGCAAGGAAAGGGTAACGCAAGTCAAGGCACGGTCAGGCGAGGCAAGGCTAAGGAACGACAACGCAAGGCTAGACAATGCACGGAAGGCAAGCAAAGAGTAACGGAAGGCAAGGAATGCAAGGCAAAGCAAGGCAACGCAAGCAAGGCTATGGCAAGTTGGAAAAAGGCTAAAGCACGGCAACGCAAGGCTACGCAATGCACGGAAGGCAAGCAAAGAGTAACGGAAGGCAAGGATGCCAAGGCAAAGCAAGGCAACGCAAGCAAGTCTATAGCAAGGTGAAACAAGGCTATGGCACGACAACGCACGGCTAGGCAATGCACGGCAAGGCAAGGAAAGGGTAACGCAAGGCAATGCACGGTGAGGCAAGGCAAGGCTAATGCACGACAACGCACGGCTAGGCAATGCACGGCAAGGCAAGCAAAGGGTAACACAAGGCAAGGCACGGTCAGGCGAGGCAAGGCTAAGGAACGACAACGCAAGGCTAGACAATGCACGGAAGGCAAGCAAAGAGTAACGGAAGCCAAGGCATGCAAGGCAAAGCAAGGCAACGCAAGCAAGGCTATGGCAAGGTGAAAAAAGGCTAAAGCACGACAACGCAAGGCTACGCAATGCACGGAAGGGAAGCAAAGAGTAACGGAAGGCAAGGAAGTCAAGGGAAAGCAAGGCAAGGCAAGGGTAACGGAAGGAAACGCACGGCAAGGGGAAACAAGGCTAAGGCACGACAACGCACGGCTAGGCAATGCACGGCAAGGAAAGGAAAGGGTAACGCATGGCAAGGCACGGTGAGGCAAGGCAAGGCTAATGCACGACAAGCACGGCTAGGCAATGCACGGCAAGGCAAGGAAAGGCTAACGCAAGGCAAGGCACGGTCAGGCGACGCAAGGCTAAGGCACGACAACGGAAGGCTAGGCAATGCACGGAAGGCAAGCAAAGAGTAACGGAAGGCAAGGAAGGCAAGGGAAAGCAAGGCAAGGCAAGGGTAACGGAAGGAAACGCACGGCAAAGGGAAACAAGGCTAAGGCACGACAACGCACAGCTAGGCAATGAACGGCAAGGCAAGGAAAGGGTAATTCAAGGCAAGGCACTGTCAGGGGAGGGAAGGCTAATGCACGACAACGCAAGGCTAGGCAGTGCACGGCTAGGCAGGGAAAGAGTAACGTAAGGAAAGGAAGGCAAGGCAAAGCAAGGCAAGGCAAGTGTAACAAAAGGCACGGCACGGCAAGGTGAAACAAGGCTAAGGCACGAGAACGCACGGTTAGGCAATGCACGGCAAGGCAAGGAAGGGGTAACGCAAGGCAGGGCACTGACAGGCGAGGCAAGGCTAAGGCACGACAACGCACGGCTAGGCAATGCACGGCAAGGCAAGGAAAGGGTAACGCAAGGCAAGGCACGGTCAGGCGAGGCAAGGCTAAGGAATGACAACGCAAGGCTAGGCAATGCACGGAAGGCAAGCAAAGAGTAACGGAAGGCAAGGAATGCAAGGCAAAGCAAGGCAACGCAAGCAAGTCTATGGCAAGGTGAAAAAAGGCTAAGGTTCGACAACGCAAGGCTAAGCAATGCACGGCAAGGCAAGGAAAGGGTAACGCAAGGCAAGGAACTGTCAGGCGAGGCAAGGCTAAGGCACGACAACGCAAGGCTAGGCAATGCAAGGAAGGCAAGCAAAGAGTAACGGAAGGCAAGGAAGGCAAGGCAAAGCAAGGCAAGGCAAGGGTAACGGAAGGAAACGCACGGCAACGGGAAACAAGGCTAAGGCACGACAACGCACGGCTAGGCAATGCACGGCAAGGCAAGGAAAGGGTAACGCAAGGCAAGGCACGGTGAGGCAAGGCAAGGCTAATGCACGACAACGCAAGGCTAGGCAATGCACGGCAAGGCAAGGAAAGTGTAACGCAAGGGAAGGCACGGTCAGACGAGGCAAGGCTAAGGCACGACAACGCAAGGCTAGGCAATGCACGGAAGGCAAGCAAAGAGTAACGGAAGGCAAGGAAGGCAAGGGAAATCAAGGCAAGGCAAGGGTAACAGAAGGAACGGCTCGGCAAGGGGAAACAAGGCTAAGGCACGGCAACGCAAGGCTAGGCAATGCACGGCCAGGCAAGGAAAGGGTAACGCAAGGCAAGGCACGGTGAGGCAAGGCAAGGCTAATGCACGACAACGCAAAGCTAGGCAATGCACGGCAAGGTAAGGAAAGAGTAACGGAAGGAAAGGAAGGCAAGGCAAAGCATGCCAACGCAAGCAATGCTAAGGCAAGGTGAAACAAGGCTAAGGAACGAGAACGCACGGTTAGGCAATGCACGGCAAGGCAAGGAAAGGCTAACGCAAGGCAAGGCACTGATAGGCGAGGCAAGGCTAAGGCACGACAACGCACGGCTAGGCAATGCACGGCAAGGCAAGGAAAGGGTAACGAAAGGCAAGGCACGGTCAGGCGAGGCAAGGCTAAGGAATGACAACGCAAGGCTAGGCAATGCACGGAAGGCAAGCAAAGAGTGACGGAAGGCAAGGAATGCAAGGCAAAGCAAGGGAACGCAAGCAAGGCTATGGCAAGGTGAAAAAAGGCTAAGGCACGACAACGCAAGGCTAGGCAATCCACGGAAGGCAAGCAAAGAGTAACGGAAGGCAAGGAAGGCAAGGCAAAGCAAGGCAACGCAAGCAAGGCTATAGCAAGGTGAAACAAGGCTATGGCACCACAACGCACGGCTAGGCAATGCACGGCAAGGCAAGGAAAGGCTAACGCAAGGCAAGGCACGGTCAGGCGAGGCAAGGCTAAGGCACGACAACGCAAGGCTAGGCAATGCACGGAAGGCAAGCAAAGAGTAACGGAAGGCAAGGAAGGCAAGGGAAACAAGGCAAGGCAAGGGCAACGGAAGGAACGGCACGGCAAGGGGAAACAAGGCTAAGGCACGACAACGCAGGACTAGGCAATGCACGGCAAGGCAAGGAAAGGGTAACGCAAGGCAAGGCACTGTCAGGCGAGGGAAGGCTAATGCACGACAACGCAAGGCTAGGCAGTGCACGGCTAGGCAGGGAAAGAGTAACCGAAGGAAAGGAAGGCAAGGCAAAGCAAGGCAAGGCAAGTGTAACAAAAGGCGCCGCACGGCAAGGGGAAACAAGGCGAAGGGACGGTAACGCACGGCTAGGCAATGCACGGCCAGGCAAGGAAAGGGTAACGCAAGGCAAGGCACGGTCAGGCGAGGCAAGGCTAAGGAACGACAACGCAAGGCTAGACATTGCACGGAAGGCAAGCAAAGAGTAACGGAAGGCAGGGAATGCAAGGCAAAGCAAGGCAACGCAAGCAAGGCGATGGCAAGGTGAAAAAAGGCTAAAGCACGACAACGCAAGGCTACGCAATGCACGGAAGGCAAGCAAAGATTAAAGGAAGGCAAGGAAGGCAAGGGAAAGCAAGGCAAGGCAAGGGTAACGGAAGGAAAGGCACGGCAGGGGGAAATAAGGCTAAGGCACGACAACGCACGGCTAGGCAATGAACGGCAAGGCAAGGAAAGGGTATCGCAAGGCAAGGCACGGTGAGCAAGGCAAGGCTAATGCACGACAACGCAGGGCTAGGCAATGCACGGCAAGGCAAGGAAAGGGTCAGGCAAGGGAAGGCACGGTCAGACGAGGCAAGGCTAAGGCACGACAACGCAAGGCTAGGCAATGCACGGAAGGCAAACAAAGAGGAACGGAAGGCAAGGAAGGCAAGGGAAAGCAAGGCAAGGCAAGGGTAACAGAAGGAACGGCTCGGCAAGGGGAAACAAGGCTAAGGGACGGCAACGCACGGCTAGGCAATGCACGGCAAGGCAAGGAAAGGCTAACGCAAGGCAAGGCACGGTCAGGCAAGGCAAGGCTAAGGTACGACAACGCAAGGCAAGGCAATGCACCGAAGGCAAGCAAAGATTAACGGAATGCAAGGAAGGCAAGGGAAAGCAAGGCAAGGCAAGTGTAACGGAAGGAACGGCACTGCAAGTGGAAACAAGGCTAAGGCACGACAACGCCGGACTAGGCAATGCACGGCAAGGCAAGGAAAGGGTAACGCAAGGCAAGGCACTGTCAGGCGAGGGAAGGCTAATGCACGACAACGCAAGGCTAGGCAATGCACGGAAGGCAAGCAAAGAGTAACGGAAGGCAAGGAAGGCAAGGGAAAGCAAGGGAAGTCAAGGGTAACAGAAGGAACGGCTCGGCAAGGGGAAACAAGGCTAAGGCACGACAACGCACGGCTAGGCAATGCACGGCCACCCAAGGAAAGGGTAACGCAAGGCAAGGCACTGTCAGGCGAGGGAAGGCTAATGCACGACAACGCAAGGCTAGGCAGTGCACGGCTAGGCAGGGAAAGAGAAACGGAAGGAAAGGAAGGCAAGGCAAAGCAAGGCAAGGCAAGTGTAACAAAAGGCACGGCACGGCAAGGTGAAACAAGGCTAAGGCACGAGAACGCACGGTTAGGCAATGCACGGCAAGGCACTGACAGGCGAGGCAAGGCTAAGGCACGACAACGCACGGCTAGGCAATGCACGGCAAGGCAAGGAAAGGGTAACGCAAGGCAAGGCACGGTCAGGCGAGGCAAGGCTAAGGAACGACAACGGAAGGCTAGACAATGCACGGAAGGCAAGCAAAGAGTAACGGAAGGCAAGCAAGGCAAGGGAAAGCAAGGCAAGGCAAGGGTAACGGAAGGAAACGCACGGCAACGGGAAACAAGGCTAAGGCACGACAAAGCACGGCTAGGCAATGCACGGCAAGGCAAGGAAAGGGTAACGCAAGGCAAGGCACGGTGAGGCAAGGCAAGGCTAATGCACGACAACGCAAGGCTAGGCAATGCACGGCAAGGCAAGGAAAGGGTAACGCAAGGGAAGGCACGGTCAGACGAGGCAAGGCTAAGGCACGACAACGCAAGGCTAGGCAATGCACGGAAGGCAAGCAAAGAGTAACGGAAGGCAAGGAAGGCAAGGGAAATCAAGGCAAGGCAAGGGTAACAGAAGGAACGGCTCGGCAAGGGGAAACAAGGCTAAGGCACGGCAACGCAAGGCTAGGCAATGCACGGCTAGTCAAGGAAAGGGTAACGCAAGGCAAGGCACGGTCAGGCAAGGCAAGGCTAATGCACGACAACGCAAGGCTAGGCAGTGCACGGTAAGGCAAGGAAAGAGTAACGGAAGGAAAGGAAGGCAAGGCAAATCCACGCAAGGCAAGTGTAACAAAAGGCAAGGCACGGCAAGGGGAAACAAGGCTAAGGCACGACAACGCACGGCTAGGCAATGCACGGCAAGGCAAGGAAAGGCTAACTCAAGGCAAGGCACGGTCAGGCGAGGCAAGGCTAAGGTACGACAACGCAAGGCTAGGCAATGCACGGAAGGCAAGCAAAGAGTAACGGAAGGCAAGGAAGGCAAGGCAAAGCAAGGCAAGGCAAGGGTAACGGAAGGAACGGCACGGCAAGGGGAACCAAGGCTAAGGCACGACAACGCAGGACTAGGCAATGCACGGGAAGGCAAGGAAAGGGTAACGTAAGGAAGGCACGGTGAGGCAAGGCAAGGCTAATGCACGACAACGCACGGCTAGGCAATGCACGGCAAGGTAAGGAAAGAGTAACGGAAGGCAAGGAAGGCAAGGCAAAGCATGGCAACGCAAGCCATGCTAAGGCAAGGTGAAACAAGGCTAAGGCACCAGAACGCAGGGTTAGGCAATGCACGGCAAGGCAAGGAAGGGGTAACGCAAGGCAAGGCACTGACAGGCGAAGCAAGGCTAAGGCACGACAACGCAAGGCTAGGCAGTGCACGGTAAGGCAAGGAAAGAGTAACGGAAGGAAAGGAAGGCAAGGCAAATCCAGGCAAGGCAAGTGTAACAAAAGGCACGGCACGGCAAGGGGAAACAAGGCTAAGGCACGATAACGCACGGCTAGGCAATGCACGGCAAGGCAAGGAAAGGGCAACGCAAGGCAAGGCACGGTGAGGCAAGGCAAGGCTAATGCACGACAACGCACGGCTAGGCAATGCACGGCAAGGCAAGGAAAGGCTAACGCAAGGCAAGGCACGGTCAGGCGAGGCAAGGCTAAGGCACGACAACGCAAGGCTAGGCAATGCACGGAAGGCAAGCAAAGAGTAACGGAAGTCAAGGAGGGCAAGGGAAAGCAAGGGAAGTCAAGGGTAACAGAAGGAACGGCTCGGCAAGGGGAAACAAGGCTAAGGCACGGCAACGCACGGCTAGGCAATGCACGGCCAGCCAAGGAAAGGGTAACGCAAGGCAAGGCACTGTCAGGCGAGGGAAGGCTAATGCACGACAACGCAAGGCTAGGCAGTGCACGGCTAGGCAGGGAAAGAGAAACGGAAGGAAAGGAAGGCAAGGCAAAGCAAGGCAAGGCAAGTGTAACAAAAGGCACGGCACGGCAAGGTGAAACAAGGCTAAGGCACGAGAACGCACGGTTAGGCAATGCACGGCAAGGCAAGGAAGGGGTAACGCAAGGCAAGGCACTGACAGGCGAGGCAAGGCTAAGGCACGACAACGCACGGCTAGGCAATGCAGGCAAGGCAAGGAAAGGGTAACGCAAGGCAAGGCACGGTCAGGCGAGGCAAGGCTAAGGAATGACAACGCAAGGCTAGGCAATGCACGGAAGGCAAGCAAAGAGTAACGGAAGGCAAGGAATGCAAGGCAAAGCAAGGCAACGCAAGCAAGGCTATGGCAAGGTGAAAAAAGGCTAAGGTTCGACAACGCAAGGCTAGGCAATGCACGGCAAGGCAAGGAAAGGGTAACGCAAGGCAAGGAACTGTCAGGCGAGGCAAGGCTAAGGCACGACAACGCAAGGCTAGGCAATGCACGGAAGGCAAGCAAAGAGTAACGGAAGGCAAGCAAGGCAAGGGAAAGCAAGGCAAGGCAAGGGTAACGGAAGGAAACGCACGGCAACGGGAAACAAGGCTAAGGCACGACAAAGCACGGCTAGGCAATGCACGGCAAGGCAAGGAAAGGGTAACGCAAGGCAAGGCACGGTGAGGCAAGGCAAGGCTAATGCACGACAACGCAAGGCTAGGCAATGCACGTCAAGGCAAGGAAAGGGTAACGCAAGGGAAGGCACGGTCAGACGAGGCAAGGCTAAGGCACGACAACGCAAGGCTAGGCAATGCACGGAAGGCAAGCAAAGAGTAACGGAAGGCAAGGAAGGCAAGGCAAAGAAAGGCAAGGCAAGGGTAACGGAAGGAACGGCACGGCAAGGGGAACCAAGGCTAAGGCACGACAACGCAGGACTAGGCAATGCACGGGAAGGCAAGGAAAGGGTAACGCAAGGGAAGGCACGGTCAGACGAGGCAAGGCTAAGGCACGACAACGCAAGGCTAGGCAATGCACGGAAGGCAAGCAAAGAGTAACGGAAGGCAAGGAAGGCAAGGCAAAGCAAGGCAAGGCAAGGGTAACGGAAGGAACGGCACGGCAAGGGGAACCAAGGCTAAGGCACGACAACGCAGGACTAGGCAATGCACGGGAAGGCAAGGAAAGGGTAACGTAAGGAAGGCACGGTGAGGCAAGGCAAGGCTAATGCACGACAACGCACGGCTAGGCAATGCACGGCA
This sequence comes from Macrotis lagotis, assembly GCF_037893015.1. NCBI lineage: Eukaryota > Metazoa > Chordata > Mammalia > Peramelemorphia > Peramelidae > Macrotis > Macrotis lagotis. The sequence continues at coordinate 96,168 of NW_027422194.1, read as the reverse complement.
AGGTAAGGAAAGAGTAACGGAAGGCAAGGGAGGCAAGGCAAAGCATGGCAACGCAAGCCATGCTAAGGCAAGGTGAAACAAGGCTAAGGCACCAGAACGCACGGTTAGGCAATGCACGGCAAGGCAAGTAAGGGGTAACGCAAGGCAAGGCACTGACAGGCGAGGCAAGGCTAAGGCACGACAACGCACGGCTAGGCAATGCACGGCAAGGCAAGGAAAGGGTAACGCAAGGCAAGGCACGGTCAGGCGAGGCAAGGCTAAGGAATGACAACGCAAGGCTAGGCAGTGCACGGCTAGGCAGGGAAAGAGTAACGGAAGGAAATGAAGGCAAGGCAAAGCAAGGCAAGGCTAGTGTAACAAAAGGCACGGCACGGCAAAGGGAAACAAGGCGAAGGGACGGCAACGCACGGCTAGGCAATGCACGGCCAGGCAAGGAAAGGGTAACGCAAGGCAAGGCACGGTGAGGCAAGGCAAGGCTAATGCACGACAATACAAGGCTAGGCAATGCACGGAAGGCAAGCAAAGAGTAACGGAAGGCAAGGAATGCAAGGCAAATCAAGGCAAGGCAAGTGTAACAAAAGGCACGGCACGGCAAGGGGAAACAAGGAGAAGGGACGGCAACGCATGGCTAGGCAATGCACGGGCAGGCAAGGAAAGGGTAACGCAAGGCAAGGCACGGTGAGGCAAGGCGAGGCTAATGCACGACAATGCAAGGCTAGGCAATGCACGGAAGGCAAGCAAAGAGTAACGGAAGGCAAGGAATGCAAGGCAACGCAAGGCAACGCAAGCAAGGCTATGGCAAGGTGAAAAAAGGCTAAGGCACGACAACGCAAGGCTAGGCAATGCACGGAAGGCAAGCAAAGAGTAACGGAAGGCAAGGAAGGCAAGGCAAAGCAAGGCAACGCAAGCAAGGCTATAGCAAGGTGAAACAAGGCTATGGCACGACAACGCACGGCTAGGCAATGCACGGCAAGGCAAGGAAAGGGTAACGCAAGGCAAGGCACGGTGAGGCAAGGCAAGGCTAATGCACGACAACGCACGGCTTGGCAATGCACGGCAAGGCAAGGAAAGGGTAACGCAAGGCAAGGCACGGTCAGGCGTGGCAAGGCTAAGGAACGACAACGCAAGACTAGACAATGCACGGAAGGCAAGCAAAGAGTAACGGAAGGCAAGGAATGCAAGGCAAAGCAAGGCAACGCAAGCAAGGCTATGGCAAGGTGAAAAAATTCTAAAGCACGACAACGCAAGGCTACGCAATGCACGGAAGGCAAGCAAAGAGTAACGGAAGGCAACGAAGTCAAGGGAAAGAAAGGCAAGACAAGGGTAACGGAAGGAAACGCACGGTAAAGGGAAACAAGGCTAAGGCACGGCAACGCACGGCTAGGCAATGCACGGCAAGGCAAGGAAAGGGTAACGCAAGGCAAGGCACGGTGAGGCAAGGCAAGGCTAATGGACAACGCACGGCTAGGCAATGCACGGCAAGGCAAGGAAAGGGTAACGCAAGGGAAGGCACGGTCAGACGAGGCAAGGCTAAGGCACGACAACGCAAGGCTAGGCAATGCACGGAAAGCAAGGAAAGAGTAACGGAAGGCAAGGAAGGCAAGGGAAAGCAAGGCAAAGCAAGGGTAACAGAAGGAACGGCTCGGCAAGGGGAAACAAGGCTAAGGGACGGCAACGCACGGCTAGGCAATGCACGGCCAGCAAGGAAAGGGTAACGCAAGGCAAGGCACGGTCAGGCAAGGCAAGGCTAATGCACGACAACGCAAGGCTAGGCAGTGCACGGTAAGGCAAGGAAAGAGTAACGGAAGGAAAGGAAGGCAAGGCAAATCCAGGCAAGGCAAGTGTAACAAAAGGCACGGCACGGCAAGGGGAAACAAGGCTAAGGCACGATAACGCACGGCTAGGCAATGCACGGCAAGGCAAGGAAAGGGCAACGCAAGGCAAGGCACGGTGAGGCAAGGCAAGGCTAATGCACGACAACGCACGGCTAGGCAATGCACGGCAAGGCAAGGAAAGGCTAACGCAAGGCAAGGCACGGTCAGGCGAGGCAAGGCTAAGGTACGACAACGCAAGGCTAGGCAATGCACGGAAGGCAAGCAAAGAGTAACGGAAGGCAAGGAAGGCAAGGGAAAGCAAGGCAAGGAAAGGGTAACGGAAGGAACGGCACGGCAAGGGGAAACAAGGCTAAGGCACGACAACGCAGGACTAGGCAATGCACGGCAAGGCAAGTAAAGGGTAACGCAAGGCAAGGCACTGTCAGGCGAGGGAAGGCTAATGCGCGACAACGCAAGGCTAGGCAGTGCACGGCTAGGCAGGGAAAGAGAAACGGAAGGCAAGGAAGGCAAGGCAAAGCATGGCAACGCAAGCCATGCTAAGGCAAGGTGAAACAAGGCTAAGGCACCAGAACGCACGGTTAGGCAATGCACGGCAAGGCAAGGAACGGGTAACGCAAGGCAAGGCACTGACAGGCGAGGCAAGGCTTAGGCACGACAACGCACGGCTAGGCAATGCGCGGCAAGGCAAGGAAAGGGTAACGCAAGGCAAGGCACGGTCAGGCGAGGCAAGGCTAAGGAATGACAACGCAAGGCTAGGCAGTGCACGGCTAGGCAGGGAAAGAGTAACGGAAGGAAAGGAAGGCAAGGCAAAGCAAGGCAAGGCAAGTGTAACAAAAGGCACGGAACGGCAAAGGGAAACAAGGCGAAGGGACGGCAACGCACGGCTAGGCAGGGCAATGCAAGGCAAGGCACGGTGAGGCAAGGCCAGGCAAGGCTAAATGCACGGTAACGGAAGGCAAGGAAGCAAGGCACGGCAAGGCAAGTGTAACAAGGCACGGCACGGCAAGGGGAAACAAGGCGAAGGGACGGCAACGCACGGCTAGGCAATGCACGGCAGGCAAGGAAAGGGTAACGCAAGGCAAGGCACGGTGAGGCAAGGCGAGGCTAATGCACGACAATACAAGGCTAGGCAATGCACGGAAGGCAAGCAAAGAGTAACGGAAGGCAAGGAATGCAAGGCAACGCAAGGCAACGCAAGCAAGGCTATGGCAAGGTGAAAAAAGGCTAAGGCACGACAACGCAAGGCTAGGCAATGCACGGAAGGCAAGCAAAGAGTAACGGAAGGCAAGGAAGGCAAGGCAAAGCAAGGCAACGCAAGCAAGTCTATAGCAATGTGAAACAAGGCTATGGCACGACAACGCACGGCTAGGCAATGCACGGCAAGGCAAGGAAAGGGTAACGCAAGGCAAGGCACGGTGAGGCAAGGCAAGGCTAATGCACGACAACGCACGGCTAGGCAATGCACGGCAAGGCAAGGAAAGGGTAACGCAAGGCAAGGCACGGTCAGGCGTGGCAAGGCTAAGGAACGACAACGCAAGACTAGACAATGCACGGAAGGCAAGCAAAGAGTAACGGAAGGCAAGGAATGCAAGGCAAAGCAAGGCAACGCAAGCAAGGCTATGGCAAGGTGAAAAAATTCTAAAGCACGACAACGCAAGTCTACGCAATGCACGGAAGGCAAGCAAAGAGTAACGGAAGGCAAGGAAGTCAAGGGAAAGAAAGGCAAGACAAGGGTAACGGAAAGAAACGCACGGTAAGGGGAAACAAGGCTAAGGCACGGCAACGCACGGTTAGGCAATGCACGGCCAGGCAAGGAAAGGGTAACGCAAGGCAAGGCACGGTGAGGCAAGGCAAGGCTAATGCACGACAATACAAGGCTAGGCAATGCACGGAAGGCAAGCAAAGAGTAACGGAAGGCAAGGAATGCAAGGCAAAGCAAGGCAAGGCAATTGTAACAAAAGGCACGGCACGGCAAGGGGAAACAAGGCGAAGGGACGGCAACGCATGGCTAGGCAATGCACGGGCAGGCAAGGAAAGGGTAACGCAAGGCAAGGCACGGTGAGGCAAGGCGAGGCTAATGCACGACAATACAAGGCTAGGCAATGCACGGAAGGCAAGCAAAGAGTAACGGAAGGCAAGGAATGCAAGGCAACGCAAGGCAACGCAAGCAAGGCTATGGCAAGGTGAAAAAAGGCTAAGGCACGACAACGCAAGGCTAGGCAATGCACGGAAGGCAAGCAAAGAGTATCGGAAGGCAAGGAAGGCAAGGCAAAGCAAGGCAACGCAAGCAAGGCTATAGCAAGGTGAAACAAGGCTATGGCACGACAACGCACGGCTAGGCAATGCACGGCAAGGCAAGGAAAGGGTAACGCAAGGCAAGGCACGGTGAGGCAAGGCAAGGCTAATGCACGACAACGCACGGCTAGGCAATGCACGGCAAGGCAAGGAAAGGGTAACGCAAGGCAAGGCACGGTTAGGCGTGGCAAGGCTAAGGAACGACAACGCAAGACTAGACAATGCACGGAAGGCAAGCAAAGAGTAACGGAAGGCAAGGAATGCAAGGCAAAGCAAGGCAACGCAAGCAAGGCTATGGCAAGGTGAAAAAATTCTAAAGCACGACAACGCAAGGCTACGCAATGCACGGAAAGCAAGGAAAGAGTAACGGAAGGCAAGGAAGGCAAGGGAAAGCAAGGCAAGGCAAGGGTAACAGAAGGAACGGCTCGGCAAGGGGAAACAAGGCTAAGGGACGGCAACGCACGGCTAGGCAATGCACGGCCAGCCAAGGAAAGGGTAACGCAAGGCAAGGCACGGTCAGGCAAGGCAAGGCTAATGCACGACAACGCAAGGCTAGGCAGTGCACGGTAAGGCAAGGAAAGAGTAACGGAAGGAAAGGAAGGCAAGGCAAATCCAGGCAAGGCAAGTGTAACAAAAGGCACGGCACGGCAAGGGGAAACAAGGCTAAGGCACGATAACGCACGGCTAGGCAATGCACGGCAAGGCAAGGAAAGGGCAACGCAAGGCAAGGCACGGTGAGGCAAGGCAAGGCTAAAGCACGACAACGCACGGCTAGGCAATGCACGGCAAGGCAAGGAATGGGTAACGCAAGGGAAGGCACGGTCAGACGAGGCAACGCTAAGGCACGACCACGCAAGGCTAGGCAATGCACGGAAGGCAAGCAAAGAGTAATGGAAGGCAAGGAAGGCAAGGGAAAGCAAGGGAAGTCAAGGATAACAGAAGGAACGGCTCGGCAAGGGGAAACAAGGCTAAGGCACGGCAACGCACGGCTAGGCAATGCACGGCAAGGCAAGGAAAGGGTAACGCAAGGCAAGGCACGGTGAGGCAAGGCAAGGCTAATGCACGACAACGCACGGCTAGGCAATGCACGGCAAGGCAAGGAAAGGGTAACGCATGGGAAGGCACGGTCAGACGAGGCAAGGCTAAGGCACGACAACGCAAGGCTAGGCAATGCACGGAAAGCAAGGAAAGAGTAACGGAAGGCAAGGAAGGCAAGGGAAAGCAAGGCAAGGCAAGGGTAACAGAAGGAACGGCTCGGCAAGGGGAAACAAGGCTAAGGGACGGCAACGCACGGCTAGGCAATGCACGGCCAGCCAAGGAAAGGGTAACGCAAGGCAAGGCACGGTCAGGCAAGGCAAGGCTAATGCACGACAACGCAAGGCTAGGCAGTGCACGGTAAGGCAAGGAAAGAGTAACGGAAGGAAAGGAAGGCAAGGCAAATCCAGGCAAGGCAAGTGTAACAAAAGGCACGGCACGGCAAGGGGAAACAAGGCTAAGGCACGATAACGCACGGCTAGGCAATGCACGGCAAGGCAAGGAAAGGACAACGCAAGGCAAGGCACGGTGAGGCAAGGCAAGGCTAATGCACGACAACGCACGGCTAGGCAATGCACGGCAAGGCAAGGAAAGGCTAACGCAAGGCAAGGCACGGTCAGGCGAGGCAAGGCTAAGGCACGACAACGCAAGGCTAGGCAATGCACGGAAGGCAAGCAAAGAGTAACGGAAGGCAAGGAAGGCAAGGGAAAGCAAGGGAAGTCAAGGGTAACAGAAGGAACGGCTCGGCAAGGGGAAACAAGGCTAAGGCACGGCAACGCACGGCTAGGCAATGCACGGCCAGCCAAGGAAAGGGTAACGCAAGGCAAGGCACTGTCAGGCGAGGGAAGGCTAATGCACGACAACGCAAGGCTAGGCAGTGCACGGCTAGGCAGGGAAAGAGAAACGGAAGGAAAGGAAGGCAAGGCAAAGCAAGGCAAGGCAAGTGTAACAAAAGGCACGGCACGGCAAGGTGAAACAAGGCTAAGGAACGAGAACGCACGGTTAGGCAATGCACGGCAAGGCACTGACAGGCCAGGCAAGGCTAAGGCACGACAACGCACGGCTAGGCAATGCACGGCAAGGCAAGGAAAGGGTAACGCAAGGCAAGGCACGGTCAGGCGAGGCAAGGCTAAGGAATGACAACGCAAGGCTAGGCAATGCACGGAAGGCAAGCAAAGAGTAACGGAAGGCAAGGAATGCAAGGCAAAGCAAGGCAACGCAAGCAAGGCTATGGCAAGGTGAAAAAAGGCTAAGGTTCGACAACGCAAGGCTAGGCAATGCACGGCAAGGCAAGGAAAGGGTAACGCAAGGCAAGGAACTGTCAGGCGAGGCAAGGCTAAGGCACGACAACGCAAGGCTAGGCAATGCACGGAAGGCAAGCAAAGAGTAACGGAAGGCAAGCAAGGCAAGGGAAAGCAAGGCAAGGCAAGGGTAACGGAAGGAAACGCACGGCAACGGGAAACAAGGCTAAGGCACGACAAAGCACGGCTAGGCAATGCACGGCAAGGCAAGGAAAGGGTAACGCAAGGCAAGGCACGGTGAGGCAAGGCAAGGCTAATGCACGACAACGCAAGGCTAGGCAATGCACGGCAAGGCAAGGAAAGGGTAACGCAAGGGAAGGCACGGTCAGACGAGGCAAGGCTAAGGCACGACAACGCAAGGCTAGGCAATGCACGGAAGGCAAGCAAAGAGTAACGGAAGGCAAGGAAGGCAAGGGAAATCAAGGCAAGGCAAGGGTAACAGAAGGAACGGCACGGCAAGGGGAAAGAAGGCTAAGGCACGGCAACGCAAGGCTAGGCAATGCACGGCTAGGCAAGGAAAGGGTAACGCAAGGCAAGGCACGGTCAGGCAAGGCAAGGCTAATGCACCACAACGCAAGGCTAGGCAGTGCACGGTAAGGCAAGGAAAGAGTAACGGAAGGAAAGGAAGGCAAGGCAAATCCACGCAAGGCAAGTGTAACAAAAGGCAAGGCACGGCAAGGGGAAACAAGGCTAAGGCACGACAACGCACGGCTAGGCAATGCACGGCAAGGCAAGGAAAGGCTAACTCAAGGCAAGGCACGGTCAGGCGAGGCAAGGCTAAGGCACGACAACGCAAGGCTAGGCAATGCACGGAAGGCAAGCAAAGAGTAACGGAAGGCAAGGAAGGCAAGGCAAAGCAAGGCAAGACAAGGGTAACGGAGGAACGGCACGGCAAGGGGAACCAAGGCTAAGGCACGACAACGCAGGACTAGGCAATGCACGGGAAGGCAAGGAAAGGGTAACGTAAGGAAGGCACGGTGAGGCAAGGCAAGGCTAATGCACGACAACGCACGGCTAGGCAATGCACGGCAAGGTAAAGAAAGAGTAACGGAAGGCAAGGAAGGCAAGGCAAAGCATGGCAACGCAAGCCATGCTAAGGCAAGGTGAAACAAGGCTAAGGCACCAGAACGCAGGGTTAGGCAATGCACGGCAAGGCAAGGAAGGGGTAACGCAAGGCAAGGCACTGACAGGCGAGGCAAGGCTAAGGCACGACACCGCAAGGCTAGGCAGTGCACGGTAAGGCAAGGAAAGAGTAACGGAAGGAAAGGAAGGCAAGGCAAATCCAGGCAAGGCAAGTGTAACAAAAGGCACGGCACGGCAAGGGGAAACAAGGCTAAGGCACGATAACGCACGGCTAGGCAATGCACGGCAAGGCAAGGAAAGGACAACGCAAGGCAAGGCACGGTGAGGCAAGGCAAGGCTAATGCACGACAACGCACGGCTAGGCAATGCACGGCAAGGCAAGGAAAGGCTAACGCAAGGCAAGGCACGTTCAGGCGAGGCAAGGCTAAGGCACGACAACGCAAGGCTAGGCAATGCACGGAAGGCAAGCAAAGAGTAACGGAAGGCAAGGAAGGCAAGGGAAAGCAAGGGAAGTCAAGGGTAACAGAAGGAACGGCTCGGCAAGGGGAAACAAGGCTAAGGCACGGCAACGCACGGCTAGGCAATGCACGGCCAGCCAAGGAAAGGGTAACGCAAGGCAAGGCACTGTCAGGCGAGGGAAGGCTAATGCACGACAACGCAAGGCTAGGCAGTGCACGGCTAGGCAGGGAAAGAGAAACGGAAGGAAAGGAAGGCAAGGCAAAGCAAGGCAAGGCAAGTGTAACAAAAGGCACGGCACGGCAAGGTGAAACAAGGCTAAGGCACGAGAACGCACGGTTAGGCAATGCACGGCAAGGCAAGGAAGGGGTAACGCAAGGCAAGGCACTGACAGGCGAGGCAAGGCTAAGGCACGAAACGCAAGGTAGGCAAGGCAAGGCATAAGGAATGGAAGACAACGCAATTCTAGGCAATGCACGGAAGGCAAGCAAAGAGTAACGGAAGGCAAGGAATGCAAGGCAAAGCAAGGCAACGCAAGCAAGGCTATGGCAAGGTGAAAAAAGGCTAAGGTTCGACAACGCAAGGCTAGGCAATGCACGGCAAGGCAAGGAAAGGGTAACGCAAGGCAAGGAACTGTCAGGCGAGGCAAGGCTAAGGCACGACAACGCAAGGCTGGGCAATGCACGGAAGGCAAGCAAAGAGTAACGGAAGGCAAGCAAGGCAAGGGAAAGCAAGGCAAGGCAAGGGTAACGGAAGGAAACGCACGGCAACGGGAAACAAGGCTAAGGCACGACAAAGCACGGCTAGGCAATGCACGGCAAGGCAAGGAAAGGGTAACGCAAGGCAAGGCACGGTGAGGCAAGGCAAGGCTAATGCACGACAACGCAAGGCTAGGCAATGCACGGCAAGGCAAGGAAAGGGTAACGCAAGGGAAGGCACGGTCAGACGAGGCAAGGCTAAGGCACGACAACGCAATGCTAGGCAATGCACGGAAGGCAAGCAAAGAGTAACGGAAGGCAAGGAAGGCAAGGCAAAGCAAGGGAAGGCAAGGGTAACGGAAGGAACGGCACGGCAAGGGGAACCAAGTCTAAGGCACGACAACGCAGGAATAGGCAATGCACGGGAAGGCAAGGAAAGGGTAACGCAAGGGAAGGCACGGTCAGACGAGGCAAGGCTAAGGCACGACAACGCAAGGCTAGGCAATGCACGGAAGGCAAGCAAAGAGTAACGGAAGGCAAGGAAGGCAAGGCAAAGCAAGGCAAGGCAAGGGTAACGGAAGGAACGGCACGGCAAGGGGAACCAAGGCTAAGGCACGACAACGCAGGACTAGGCAATGCACGGGAAGGCAAGGAAAGGGTAACGTAAGGAAGGCACGGTGAGGCAAGGCAAGGCTAATGCACGACAACGCACGGCTAGGCAATGCACGGCAAGGTAAGGAAAGAGTAACGAAAGGCAAGGAAGGCAAGGCAAAGCATGGCAACGCAAGCCATGCTAAGGCAAGGTGAAACAAGGCTAAGGCACCAGAACGCACGGTTAGGCAATGCACGGCAAGGCAAGTAAGGGGTAACGCAAGGCAAGGCACTGACAGGCGAGGCAAGGCTAAGGCACGACAACGCACGGCTAGGCAATGCACGGCAAGGCAAGGAAAGGGTAACGCAAGGCAAGGCACGGTGAGGCAAGGCAAGGCTAATGCACGACAATACAAGGCTAGGCAATGCACGGAAGGCAAGCAAAGAGTAACGGAAGGCAAGGAATGCAAGGCAAAGCAAGGCAAGGCAAGTGTAACAAAAGGCACGGCACGGCAAGGGGAAACAAGGCGAAGGGACGGCAACGCACGGCTAGGCAATGCACGGGCAGGCAAGGAAAGGGTAACGCAAGGCAAGGCACGGTGAGGCAAGGCGAGGCTAATGCACGACAATACAAGGCTAGGCAATGCACGGAAGGCAAGGAATGCAAGGCAACGCAAGGCAACGCAAGCAAGGCTATGGCAAGGTGAAAAAAGGCTAAGGCACGACAACGCAAGGCTAGGCAATGCACGGAAGGCAAGCAAAGTGTAACGGAAGGCAAGGAAGGCAAGGCAAAGCAAGGCAACGCAAGCAAGGCTATAGCAAGGTGAAACAAGGCTATGGCACGACAACGCACGGCTAGGCAATGCACGGCAAGGCAAGGAAAGGGTAACGCAAGGCAAGGCACGGTGAGGCAAGGCAAGGCTAATGCACGACAACGCACGGCTAGGCAATGCACGGCAAGGCAAGGAAAGGGTAACGCAAGGCAAGGCACGGTCAGGCGTGGCAAGGCTAAGGAACGACAACGCAAGACTAGACAATGCACGGAAGGCAAGCAAAGAGTAACGGAAGGCAAGGAATGCAAGGCAAAGCAAGGCAACGCAAGCAAGGCTATGGCAATGTGAAAAAATTCTAAAGCACGACAACGCAAGGCTACGCAATGCACGGAAGGCAAGCAAAGAGTAACGGAAGGCAAGGGAGTCAAGGGAAAGAAAGGCAAGACAAGGGTAACGGAAGGAAACGCACGGTAAGGGGAAACAAGGCTAAGGCACGGCAACGCACGGCTAGGCAATGCACGGCCAGGCAAGGAAAGGGTAACGCAAGGCAAGGCACGGTGAGGCAAGGCAAGGCTAATGCACGACAATACAAGGCTAGGCAATGCACGGAAGGCAAGCAAAGAGTAACGGAAGGCAAGGAATGCAAGGCAAAGCAAGGCAAGGCAAGTGTAACAAAAGGCACGGCACGGCAAGGGGAAACAAGGCGAAGGGACGGCAACGCATGGCTAGGCAATGCACGGGCAGGCAAGGAAAGGGTAACGCAAGGCAAGGCACGGTGAGGCAAGGCGAGGCTAATGCACGACAATGCAAGGCTAGGCAATGCACGGAAGGCAAGCAAAGAGTAACGGAAGGCAAGGAATGCAAGGCAACGCAAGGCAACGCAAGCAAGGCTATGGCAAGGTGAAAAAAGGCTAAGGCACGACAACGCAAGACTAGGCAATGCACGGAAGGCAAGCAAAGAGTAACGGAAGGCAAGGAAGGCAAGGCAAAGCAAGGCAACGCAAGCAAGGCTATAGCAAGGTGAAACAAGGCTATGGCACGACAACGCACGGCTAGGCAATGCACGGCAAGGCAAGGAAAGGGTAACGCAAGGCAAGGCACGGTGAGGCAAGGCAAGGCTAATGCACGACAATACAAGTCTAGGCAATGCACGGAAGGCAAGCAAAGAGTAACGGAAGGCAAGGAATGCAAGGCAAAGCAAGGCAACGCAAGCAAGGCTATGGCAAGGTTAAAAAAGGCGAAGGCACGGCAACGCAAGGCTAGGCAATGCACGGAAGGCAAGCAAAGAGTAACGGAAGGCAAGGAAGGCAAGGGAAAGCAAGGCAAGGCAAGGGTAACGGAAGGAAAGGCACGGCAAGGGGAAACAAGGCTAAGGCACGACAACGCTCGGCTAGGCAATGAACGGCAAGGCAAGGAAAGGGTAACGCAATGCAAGGCACGGTGAGGCAAGGCAAGGCTAATTCACGACAACGCACGGCTAGGCAATGCACGGCAAGGCAAGGAAAGGCTAACGCAAGGCAAGGCACGGTCAGGCGAGGCAAGGCTAAGGCACGACAACGCAAGGCTTGGCAATGCACGGAAGCCAAGCAAAGAGTAACGGAAAGCAAGGAAGGCAAGGGAAAGCAAGGCAAGGCAAGGGTAACGGAAGGAACGGCACGGCCAGGGGAAACAAGGCTAAGGCACGACAACGCAGGACTAGGCAATGCACGGCAAGGCAAGGAAAGGGTAATGCAAGGCAAGGCACTGTCAGGCGAGGGAAGGCTAATGCGCGACAACGCAAGGCTAGGCAATGCACGGGCAGGCAAGGAAAGGGTAACGCAAGGCAAGGCACGGTGAGGCAAGGCGAGGCTAATGCACGACAATGCAAGGCTAGGCAATGCACGGAAGGCAAGCAAAGAGTAACGGAAGGCAAGGAATGCAAGGCAACGCAAGGCAACGCAAGCAAGGCTATGGCAAGGTGAAAAAAGGCTAAGGCACGACAACGCAAGGCTAGGCAATGCACGGAAGGCAAGCAAAGAGTAACGGAAGGCAAGGAAGGCAAGGCAAAGCAAGGCAACGCAAGCAAGGCTATAGCAAGGTGAAACAAGGCTATGGCACGACAACGCACGGCTAGGCAATGCACGGCAAGGCAAGGAAAGGGTAACGCAAGGCAAGGCACGGTGAGACAAGGCAAGGCTAATGCACGACAACGCACGGCTAGGCAATGCACGGCAAGGCAAGGAAAGAGTAACGGAAGGCAACGAAGTCAAGGGAAAGAAAGGCAAGACAAGGGTAACGGAAGGAAACGCACGGTAAAGGGAAACAAGGCTAAGGCACGGCAACGCACGGCTAGGCAATGCACGGCAGGCAAGGAAAGGGTAACGCAAGGCAAGGCACGGTGAGGCAAGGCAAGGCTAATGCACGACAACGCACGGCTAGGCAATGCACGGCAAGGCAAGGAAAGGGTAACGCAAGGGAAGGCACGGTCAGACGAGGCAAGGCTAAGGCACGACAACGCAAGGCTAGGCAATGCACGGAAAGCAAGGAAAGAGTAACGGAAGGCAAGGAAGGCAAGGGAAAGCAAGGCAAAGCAAGGGTAACAGAAGGAACGGCTCGGCAAGGGGAAACAAGGCTAAGGGACGGCAACGCACGGCTAGGCAATGCACGGCCAGCCAAGGAAAGGGTAACGCAAGGCAAGGCACGGTCAGGCAAGGCAAGGCTAATGCACGACAACGCAAGGCTAGGCAGTGCACGGTAAGGCAAGGAAAGAGTAACGGAAGGAAAGGAAGGCAAGGCAAATCCAGGCAAGGCAAGTGTAACAAAAGGCACGGCACGGCAAGGGGAAACAAGGCTAAGGCACGATAACGCACGGCTAGGCAATGCACGGCAAGGCAAGGAAAGGGCAACGCAAGTCAAGGCACGGTGAGGCAAGGCAAGGCTAATGCACGACAACGCACGGCTAGGCAATGCACGGCAAGGCAAGGAAAGGCTAACGCAAGGCAAGGCACGGTCAGGCGAGGCAAGGCTAAGGCACGACAAAACAAGGCTAGGCAATGCACGGAAGGCAAGCAAAGAGTAACGGAAGGCAAGGAAGGCAAGGGAAAGCAAGGCAAGGAAAGGGTAACGGAAGGAACGGCACGGCAAGGGGAAACAAGGCTAAGGCACGACAACGCAGGACTAGGCAATGCACGGCAAGGCAAGGAAAGGGTAACGCAAGGCAAGGCACTGTCAGGCGAGGGAAGGCTAATGCACGACAACGCAAGGCTAGGCAGTGCACGGCTAGGCAGGGAAAGAGTAACGGAAGGAAAGGAAGGCAAGGCAAAGCAAGGCAAGGCAAGTGTAACAAAAGGCACGGCACGGCAAGGGGAAACAAGGCGAAGGGACGGTAACGCACGGCTAGGCAATGCACGGCCAGGCAAGGAAAGGGTAACGCAAGGCAAGGCACGGTGAGGCAAGGCAAGGCTAATGCACGACAATACAAGTCTAGGCAATGCACGGAAGGCAAGCAAAGAGTAACGGAAGGCAAGGAATGCAAGGCAAAGCAAGGCAACGCAAGCAAGGCTATGGCAAGGTGAAAAAAGGCGAAGGCACGGCAACGCAAGGCTAGGCAATGCACGGAAGGCAAGCAAAGAGTAACGGAAGGCAAGGAAGGCAAGGGAAAGCAAGGCAAGGCAAGGGTAACAGAAGGAACGGCTCGGCAAGGGGAAACAAGGCTAAGGGACGGCAACGCACGGCTAGGCAATGCACGGCCAGCCAAGGAAAGGGTAACGCAAGGCAAGGCACTGTCAGGCGAGGGAAGGCTAATGCACGACAACGCAAGGCTAGGCAGTGCACGGCTAGGCAGGGAAAGAGAAACGGAAGGAAAGGAAGGCAAGGCAAAGCAAGGCAAGGCAAGTGTAACAAAAGGCACGGCACGGCAAGGTGAAACAAGGCTAAGGCACGAGAACGCACGGTTAGGCAATGCACGGCAAGGCACTGACAGGCCAGGCAAGGCTAAGGCACGACAACGCACGGCTAGGCAATGCACGGCAAGGCAAGGAAAGGGTAACGCAAGGCAAGGCACGGTCAGGCGAGGCAAGGCTAAGGAATGACAACGCAAGGCTAGGCAATGCACGGAAGGCAAGCAAAGAGTAACGGAAGGCAAGGAATGCAAGGCAAAGCAAGGCAACGCAAGCAAGGCTATGGCAAGGTGAAAAAAGGCTAAGGTTCGACAACGCAAGGCTAGGCAATGCACGGCAAGGCAAGGAAAGGGTAACGCAAGGCAAGGAACTGTCAGGCGAGGCAAGGCTAAGGCACGACAACGCAAGGCTAGGCAATGCACGGAAGGCAAGCAAAGAGTAACGGAAGGCAAGCAAGGCAAGGGAAAGCAAGGCAAGGCAAGGGTAACGGAAGGAAACGCACGGCAACGGGAAACAAGGCTAAGGCACGACAAAGCACGGCTAGGCAATGCACGGCAAGGCAAGGAAAGGGTAACGCAAGGCAAGGCACGGTGAGGCAAGGCAAGGCTAATGCACGACAACGCACGGCTAGGCAATGCACGGCAAGGCAAGGAAAGGGTAACGCAAGGGAAGGCACGGTCAGACGAGGCAAGGCTAAGGCACGACAACGCAAGGCTAGGCAATGCACGGAAGGCAAGCAAAGAGTAACGGAAGGCAAGGAAGGCAAGGGAAATCAAGGCAAGGCAAGGGTAACAGAAGGAACGGCTCGGCAAGGGGAAACAAGGCTAAGGCACGGCAACGCAAGGCTAGGCAATGCACGGCTAGGCAAGGAAAGGGTAACGCAAGGCAAGGCACGGTCAGGCAAGGCAAGGCTAATGCACGACAACGCAAGGCTAGGCAGTGCACGGTAAGGCAAGGAAAGAGTAACGGAAGGCAAGGAAGGCAAGGGAAAGCAAGGCAAGGCAAGGGTAACAAAAGGCAAGGCACGGCAAGGGGAAACAAGGCTAAGGCACGACAACGCACGGCTAGGCAATGCACGGCCAGCCAAGGAAAGGGTAACGCAAGGCAAGGCACGGTCAGGCAAGGCAAGGCTAATGCACGACAACGCAAGGCTAGGCAGTGCACGGTAAGGCAAGGAAAGAGTAACGGAAGGAAAGGAAGGCAAGGCAAATCCAGGCAAGGCAAGTGTAACAAAAGGCATGGCACGGCAAGGGGAAACAAGGCTAAGGCACGATAACGCACGGCTAGGCAATGCACGGCAAGGCAAGGAAAGGGCAACGCAAGGCAAGGCACGGTGAGGCAAGGCAAGGCTAAAGCACGACAACGCACTGCTAGGCAATGCACGGCAAGGCAAGGAATGGGTAACGCAAGGGAAGGCACGGTCAGACGAGGCAAGGCTAAGGCACGACAACGCAAGGCTAGGCAATGCACGGAAGGCAAGCAAAGAGTAATGGAAGGCAAGGAAGGCAAGGGAAAGCAAGGGAAGTCAAGGGTAACAGAAGGAACGGCTCGGCAAGGGGAAACAAGGCTAAGGCACGGCAACGCACGGCTAGACAATGCACGGCAAGGCAAGGAAAGGGTAACGCAAGGCAAGCCACGGTGAGGCAAGGCAAGGCTAATGCACGACAACGCACGGCTAGGCAATGCACGGCAAGGCAAGGAAAGGGTAACGCATGGGAAGGCACGGTCAGACGAGGCAAGGCTAAGGCACGACAACGCAAGGCTAGGCAATGCACGGAAAGCAAGGAAAGAGTAACGGAAGGCAAGGAAGGCAAGGGAAAGCAAGGCAAGGCAAGGGTAACAGAAGGAACGGCTCGGCAAGGGGAAACAAGGCTAAGGGACGGCAACGCACGGCTAGGCAATGCACGGCCAGCCAAGGAAAGGGTAACGCAAGGCAAGGCACGGTCAGGCAAGGCAAGGCTAATGCACGACAACGCAAGGCTAGGCAGTGCACGGTAAGGCAAGGAAAGAGTAACGGAAGGAAAGGAAGGCAAGGCAAATCCAGGCAAGGCAAGTGTAACAAAAGGCACGGCACGGCAAGGGGAAACAAGGCTAAGGCACGATAACGCACGGCTAGGCAATGCACGGCAAGGCAAGGAAAGGGCAACGCAAGGCAAGGCACGGTGAGGCAAGGCAAGGCTAATGCACGACAACGCACGGCTAGGCAATGCACGGCAAGGCAAGGAAAGGCTAACGCAAGGCAAGGCACTGTCAGGCGAGGCAAGGCTAAGGCACGACAACGCAAGGCTAGGCAATGCACGGAAGGCAAGCAAAGAGTAACGGAAGGCAAGGAAGGCAAGGGAAAGCAAGGGAAGTCAAGGGTAACAGAAGGAACGGCTCGGCAAGGGGAAACAAGGCTAAGGCACGGCAACGCACGGCTAGGCAATGCACGGCCAGCCAAGGAAAGGGTAACGCAAGGCAAGGCACTGTCAGGCGAGGGGAGGCTAATGCACGACAACGCAAGGCTAGGCAGTGCACGGCTAGGCAGGGAAAGAGAAACGGAAGGAAAGGAAGGCAAGGCAAAGCAAGGCAAGGCAAGTGTAACAAAAGGCACGGCACGGCAAGGTGAAACAAGGCTAAGGCACGAGAACGCACGGTTAGGCAATGCACGGCAAGGCACTGACAGGCCAGGCAAGGCTAAGGCACGACAACGCACGGCTAGGCAATGCACGGCAAGGCAAGGAAAGGGTAACGCAAGGCAAGGCACGGTCAGGCGAGGCAAGGCTAAGGAATGACAACGCAAGGCTAGGCAATGCACGGAAGGCAAGCAAAGAGTAACGGAAGGCAAGGAATGCAAGGCAAAGCAAGGCAACGCAAGCAAGGCTATGGCAAGGTGAAAAAAGGCTAAGGTTCGACAACGCAAGGCTAGGCAATGCACGGCAAGGCAAGGAAAGGGTAACGCAAGGCAAGGAACTGTCAGGCGAGGCAAGGCTAAGGCACGACAACGCAAGGCTAGGCAATGCACGGAAGGCAAGCAAAGAGTAACGGAAGGCAAGCAAGGCAAGGGAAAGCAAGGCAAGGCAAGGGTAACGGAAGGAAACGCACGGCAACGGGAAACAAGGCTAAGGCACGACAAAGCAGGGCTAGGCAATGCACGGCAAGGCAAGGAAAGGGTAACGCAAGGCAAGGCACGGTGAGGCAAGGCAAGGCTAATGCACGACAACGCAAGGCTAGGCAATGCACGGCAAGGCAAGGAAAGGGTAACGCAAGGGAAGGCACGGTCAGACGAGGCAAGGCTAAGGCACGACAACGCAAGGCTAGGCAATGCACGGAAGGCAAGCAAAGAGTAACGGAAGGCAAGGAAGGCAAGGGAAATCAAGGCAAGGCAAGGGTAACAGAAGGAACGGCTCGGCAAGGGGAAACAAGGCTAAGGCACGGCAACGCAAGGCTAGGCAATGCACGGCTAGGCAAGGAAAGGGTAACGCAAGGCAAGGCACGGTCAGGCAAGGCAGGGCTAATGCACGACAACGCAAGGCTAGGCAGTGCACGGTAAGGCAAGGAAAGAGTAACGGAAGGAAAGGAAGGCAAGGCAAATCCACGCAAGGCAAGTGTAACAAAAGGCAAGGCACGGCAAGGGGAAACAAGGCTAAGGCACGACAACGCACGGCTAGGCAATGCACGGCAAGGCAAGGAAAGGCTAACTCAAGGCAAGGCACGGTCAGAGGCAAGGCAAGGCTAAGCACGACAACGCAAGGCTAGGCAATGCACGGAAGGCAAGCAAAGAGTAACGGAAGGCAAGGAAGGCAAGGCAAAGCAAGGCAAGGCAAGGGTAACGGACGGAACGGCACGGCAAGGGGAACCAAGGCTAAGGCACGACAACGCAGGACTAGGCAATGCACGGGAAGGCAAGGAAAGGGTAACGTAAGGAAGGCACGGTGAGGCAAGGCAAGGCTAATGCACGACAACGCACGGCTAGGCAATGCACGGCAAGGTAAGGAAAGAGTAACGGAAGGCAAGGAAGGCAAGGCAAAGCATGGCAACGCAAGCCATGCTAAGGCAAGGTGAAACAAGGCTAAGGCACCAGAACGCAGGGTTAGGCAATGCACGGCAAGGCAAGGAAGGGGTAACGCAAGGCAAGGCACTGACAGGCGAGGCAAGGCTAAGGCACGACAACGCAAGGCTAGGCAGTGCACGGTAAGGCAAGGAAAGAGTAACGGAAGGAAAGGAAGGCAAGGCAAATCCAGGCAAGGCAAGTGTAACAAAAGGCACGGCACGGCAAGGGGAAACAAGGCTAAGGCACGATAACGCACGGCTAGGCAATGCACGGCAAGGCAAGGAAAGGGCAACGCAAGGCAAGGCACGGTGAGGCAAGGCAAGGCTAATGCACGACAACGCACGGCTAGGCAATGCACGGCAAGGCAAGGAAAGGCTAACGCAAGGCAAGGCACGGTCAGGCGAGGCAAGGCTAAGGCACGACAACGCAAGGCTAGGCAATGCACGGAAGGCAAGCAAAGAGTAACGGAAGGCAAGGAAGGCAAGGGAAAGCAAGGGAAGTCAAGGGTAACAGAAGGAACGGCTCGGCAAGGGGAAACAAGGCTAAGGCACGGCAACGCACGGCTAGGCAATGCACGGCCAGCCAAGGAAAGGGTAACGCAAGGCAAGGCACTGTCAGGCGAGGGAAGGCTAATGCACGACAACGCAAGGCTAGGCAGTGCACGGCTAGGCAGGGAAAGAGAAACGGAAGGAAAGGAAGGCAAGGCAAAGCAAGGCAAGGCAAGTGTAACAAAAGGCACGGCACGGCAAGGTGAAACAAGGCTAAGGCACGAGAACGCACGGTTAGGCAATGCACGGCAAGGAAAGGAAGGGGTAACGCAAGGCAAGGCACTGACAGGCGAGGCAAGGCTAAGGCACGACAACGCACGGCTAGGCAATGCACGGCAAGGCAAGGAAAGGGTAACGCAAGGCAAGGCACGGTCAGGCGAGGCAAGGCTAAGGAATGACAACGCAAGGCTAGGCAATGCACGGAAGGCAAGCAAAGAGTAACGGAAGGCAAGGAATGCAAGGCAAAGCAAGGCAACGCAAGCAAGGCTATGGCAAGGTGAAAAAAGGCTAAGGTTCGACAACGCAAGGCTAGGCAATGCACGGCAAGGCAAGGAAAGGGTAACGCAAGGCAAGGAACTGTCAGGCGAGGCAAGGCTAAGGCACGACAACGCAAGGCTGGGCAATGCACGGAAGGCAAGCAAAGAGTAACGGAAGGCAAGCAAGGCAAGGGAAAGCAAGGCAAGGCAAGGGTAACGGAAGGAAACGCACGGTAAGGGGAAACAAGGCTAAGGCACGGCAACGCACGGCTAGGCAATGTACGGCAAGGCAAGGAAAGGGTAACGCAAGGCAAGGCACGGTGAGGCAAGGCAAGGCTAATGCACGACAACGCACGGCTAGGCAATGCACGGCAAGGCAAGGAAAGGGTAACGCAAGGGAAGGCACGGTCAGACGAGGCAAGGCTAAGGCACGACAACGCAAGGCTAGGCAATGCACGGAAAGCAAGGAAAGAGTAACGGAAGGCAAGGAAGGCAAGGGAAAGCAAGGCAAGGCAAGGGTAACAGAAGGAACGGCTCGGCAAGGGGAAACAAGGCTAAGGGACGGCAACGCACGGCTAGGCAATGCACGGCCAGCCAAGGAAAGGGTAACGCAAGGCAAGGCACGGTCAGGCAAGGCAAGGCTAATGCACGACAACGCAAGGCTAGGCAGTGCACGGTAAGGCAAGGAAAGATTAACGGAAGGAAAGGAAGGCAAGGCAAAGGCAAGGCAAGTCCAGGCAAAGGCAAGGCTAAGGCACGATAACGCAAGGCAATGGCACGGCACGGCAAGGGGAAACAAGGCTAAGGCACGATAACGCACGGCTAGGCAATGCACGGCAAGGCAAGGAAAGGGCAACGCAAGGCAAGGCACGGTGAGGCAAGGCAAGGCTAATGCACGACAACGCACGGCTAGGCAATGCACGGCAAGGCAAGGAAAGGCTAACGCAAGGCAAGGCACGGTCAGGCGAGGCAAGGCTAAGGCACGACAACGCAAGGCTAGGCAATGCACGGAAGGCAAGCAAAGAGTAACGGAAGGCAAGGAAGGCAAGGGAAAGCAAGGGAAGTCAAGGGTAACAGAAGGAACGGCTCGGCAAGGGGAAACAAGGCTAAGGCACGGCAACGCACGGCTAGGCAATGCACGGCCAGCCAAGGAAAGGGTAACGCAAGGCAAGGCACTGTCAGGCGAGGGGAGGCTAATGCACGACAACGCAAGGCTAGGCAGTGCACGGCTAGGCAGGGAAAGAGAAACGGAAGGAAAGGAAGGCAAGGCAAAGCAAGGCAAGGCAAGTGTAACAAAAGGCACGGCACGGCAAGGTGAAACAAGGCTAAGGCACGAGAACGCACGGTTAGGCAATGCACGGCAAGGCAAGGAAAGGCTAACTCAAGGCAAGGCACGGTCAGGCGAGGCAAGGCTAAGGCACGACAACGCAAGGCTAGGCAATGCACGGAAGGCAAGCAAAGAGTAACGGAAGGCAAGGAAGGCAAGGCAAAGCAAGGCAAGGCAAGGGTAACGGAAGGAACGGCACGGCAAGGGGAACCAAAGCTAAGGCACGACAACGCAGGACTAGGCAATGCACGGGAAGGCAAGGAAAGGGTAACGTAAGGAAGGCACGGTGAGGCAAGGCAAGGCTAATGCACGACAACGCACGGCTAGGCAATGCACGGCAAGGTAAAGAAAGAGTAATGGAAGGCAAGGAAGGCAAGGCAAAGCATGGCAACGCAAGCCATGCTAAGGCAAGGTGAAACAAGGCTAAGGCACCAGAACGCAGGGTTAGGCAATGCACGGCAAGGCAAGGAAGGGGTAACGCAAGGCAAGGCACTGACAGGCGAGGCAAGGCTAAGGCACGACAACGCAAGGCTAGGCAGTGCACGGTAAGGCAAGGAAAGAGTAACGGAAGGAAAGGAAGGCAAGGCAAATCCAGGCAAGGCAAGTGTAACAAAAGGCACGGCACGGCAAGGGGAAACAAGGCTAAGGCACGATAACGCACGGCTAGGCAATGCACGGCAAGGCAAGGAAAGGGCAACGCAAGGCAAGGCACGGTGAGGCAAGGCAAGGCTAATGCACGACAACGCACGGCTAGGCAATGCACGGCAAGGCAAGGAAAGGCTAACGCAAGGCAAGGCACGGTCAGGCGAGGCAAGGCTAAGGCACGACAACGCAAGGCTAGGCAATGCACGGAAGGCAAGCAAAGAGTAACGGAAGGCAAGGAAGGCAAGGGAAAGCAAGGGAAGTCAAGGGTAACAGAAGGAACGGCTCGGCAAGGGGAAACAAGGCTAAGGCACGGCAACGCACGGCTAGGCAATGCACGGCCAGCCAAGGAAAGGGTAACGCAAGGCAAGGCACTGTCAGGCGAGGGAAGGCTAATGCACGACAACGCAAGGCTTGGCAGTGCACGGCTAGGCAGGGAAAGAGAAACGGAAGGAAAGGAAGGCAAGGCAAAGCAAGGCAAGGCAAGTGTAACAAAAGGCACGGCACGGCAAGGTGAAACAAGGCTAAGGCACGAGAACGCACGGTTAGGCAATGCACGGCAAGGCAAGGAAGGGGTAACGCAAGGCAAGGCACTGACAGGCGAGGCAAGGCTAAGGCACGAAAACGCACGGCTAGGCAATGCACGGCAAGGCAATGAAAGGGTAACGCAAGGCAAGGCACGGTCAGGCGAGGCAAGGCTAAGGAATGACAACGCAAGGCTAGGCAATGCACGGAAGGAAAGCAAAGAGTAACGGAAGGCAAGGAATGCAAGGCAAAGCAAGGCAACGCAAGCAAGGCTATGGCAAGGTGAAAAAAGGCTAAGGTTCGACAACGCAAGGCTAGGCAATGCACGGCAAGGCAAGGAAAGGGTAACGCAAGGCAAGGAACTGTCAGGCGAGGCGAGGCTAAGGCACGACAACGCAAGGCTGGGCAATGCACGGAAGGCAAGCAAAGAGTAACGGAAGGCAAGCAAGGCAAGGGAAAGCAAGGCAAGGCAAGGGTAACAGAAGGAAACGCACGGCAAAGGGAAACAAGGCTAAGGCACGACAAAGCAAGGCTAGGCAATGCACGGCAAGGCAAGGAAAGGGTAACGCAAGGCAAGGCACGGTGAGGCAGGCAAGGCTAATGCACGACAACGCAAGGCTAGGCAATGCACGGCAAGGCAAGGAAAGGGTAACGCAAGGGAAGGCACGGTCAGACGAGGCAAGGCTAAGGCACGACAACGCAAGGCTAGGCAATGCACGGAAGGCAAGCAAAGAGTAACGGAAGGCAAGGAAGGCAAGGCAAAGCAAGGGAAGGCAAGGGTAACGGAAGGAACGGCACGGCAAGGGGAACCAAGTCTAAGGCACGACAACGCAGGAATAGGCAATGCACGGGAAGGCAAGGAAAGGGTAACGCAAGGGAAGGCACGGTCAGACGAGGCAAGGCTAAGGCACGACAACGCAAGGCTAGGCAATGCACGGAAGGCAAGCAAAGAGTAACGGAAGGCAAGGAAGGCAAGGCAAAACAAGGCAAGGCAAGGGTAACGGAAGGAACGGCACGGCAAGGGGAACCAAGGCTAAGGCACGACAACGCAGGACTAGGCAATGCACGGCAAGGCAAGGAAAGGGTAACGCAAGGCAAGGCACGGTGAGGCAAGGCGAGGCTAATGCACGACAATGCAAGGCTAGGCAATGCACGGAAGGCAAGCAAAGAGTAACGGAAGGCAAGGAATGCAAGGCAACGCAAGGCAACGCAAGCAAGGCTATGGCAAGGTGAAAAAAGGCTAAGGCACGACAACGCAAGGCTAGGCAATGCACGGAAGGCAAGCAAAGAGTAACGGAAGGCAAGGAAGGCAAGGCAAAGCAAGGCAACGCAAGCAAGGCTATAGCAAGGTGAAACAAGGCTATGGCACGACAACGCACGGCTAGGCAATGCACGGCAAGGCAAGGAAAGGGTAACGCAAGGGAAGGCACGGTCAGACGAGGCAAGGCTAAGGCACGACAACGCAAGGCTAGGCAATGCACGGAAAGCAAGGAAAGAGTAACGGAAGGCAAGGAAGGCAAGGGAAAGCAAGGCAAAGCAAGGGTAACAGAAGGAACGGCTCGGCAAGGGGAACAAGGCTAAGGGACGGCAACGCACGGCTAGGCAATGCACGGCCAGCCAAGGAAAGGGTAACGCAAGGCAAGGCACGGTCAGGCAAGGCAAGGCTAATGCACGACAACGCAAGGCTAGGCAGTGCACGGTAAGGCAAGGAAAGAGTAACGGAAGGAAAGGAAGGCAAGGCAAATCCAGGCAAGGCAAGTGTAACAAAAGGCACGGCACGGCAAGGGGAAACAAGGCTAAGGCACGATAACGCACGGCTAGGCAATGCACGGCAAGGCAAGGAAAGGGCAACGCAAGGCAAGGCACGGTGAGGCAAGGCAAGGCTAATGCACGACAACGCACGGCTAGGCAATGCACGGCAAGGCAAGGAAAGGCTAACGCAAGGCAAGGCACGGTCAGGCGAGGCAAGGCTAAGGCACGACAAAACAAGGTTAGGCAATGCACGGAAGGCAAGCAAAGAGTAACGGAAGGCAAGGAAGGCAAGGGAAAGCAAGGCAAGGCAAGGGTAACGGAAGGAACGGCACGGCAAGGGGAAACAAGTCTAAGGCACGACAACGCAGGAATAGGCAATGCACGGGAAGGCAAGGAAAGGGTAACGCAAGGGAAGGCACGGTCAGACGAGGCAAGGCTAAGGCACGACAACGCAAGGCTAGGCAATGCACGGAAGGCAAGCAAAGAGTAACGGAAGGCAAGGAAGGCAAGGCAAAACAAGGCAAGGCAAGGGTAACGGAAGGAACGGCACGGCAAGGGGAACCAAGGCTAAGGCACGACAACGCAGGACTAGGCAATGCACGGGAAGGCAAGGAAAGGGTAACGTAAGGAAGGCACGGTGAGGCAAGGCAAGGCTAATGCACGACAACGCACGGCTAGGCAATGTACGGCAAGGTAAGGAAAGAGTAACGAAAGGCAAGGAAGGCAAGGCAAAGCATGGCAACGCAAGCCATGCTAAGGCAAGGTGAAACAAGGCTAAGGCACCAGAACGCACGGTTAGGCAATGCACGGCAAGGCAAGTAAGGGGTAACGCAACGCAAGGCACTGACAGGCGAGGCAAGGCTAAGGCACGACAACGCACGGCTAGGCAATGCACGGCAAGGCAAGGAAAGGGTAACGCAAGGCAAGGCACGGTCAGGCGAGGCAAGGCTAAGGAATGACAACGCAAGGCTAGGCAGTGCACGGCTAGGCAGGGAAAGAGTAACGGAAGGAAAGGAAGGCAAGGCAAAGCAAGGCAAGGCAAGTGTAACAAAAGGCACGGCACGGCAAAGGGAAACAAGGCGAAGGGACGGCAACGCACGGCTAGGCAATGCACGGCCAGGCAAGGAAAGGGTAACGCAAGGCAAGGCACGGTGAGGCAAGGCAAGGCTAATGCACGACAATACAAGGCTAGGCAATGCACGGAAGGCAAGCAAAGAGTAACGGAAGGCAAGGAATGCAAGGCAAAGCAAGGCAAGGCAAGTGTAACAAAAGGCACGGCACGGCAAGGGGAAACAAGGCGAAGGGACGGCAACGCACGGCTAGGCAATGCACGGGCAGGCAAGGAAAGGGTAACGCAAGGCAAGGCACGGTGAGGCAAGGCGAGGCTAATGCACGACAATACAAGGCTAGGCAATGCACGGAAGGCAAGCAAAGAGTAACGGAAGGCAAGGAAGGCAAGGCAAAGCAAGGCAACGCAAGCAAGGCTATAGCAAGGTGAAACAAGGCTATGGCACGACAACGCACGGCTAGGCAATGCACGGGAAGGCAAGGAAAGGGTAACGCAAGGCAAGGCACGGTGAGGCAAGGCAAGGCTAATGCACGACAACGCACGGCTAGGCAATGCACGGCAAGGCAAGGAAAGGGTAACGCAAGGCAAGGCACGGTCAGGCGTGGCAAGGCTAAGGAACGACAACGCAAGACTAGACAATGCACGGAAGGCAAGCAAAGAGTAACGGAAGGCAAGGAATGCAAGGCAAAGCAAGGCAACGCAAGCAAGGCTATGGCAAGGTGAAAAAATTCTAAAGCACGACAACGCAAGGCTACGCAATGCACGGAAGGCAAGCAAAGAGTAACGGAAGGCAAGGAAGTCAAGGGAAAGAAAGGCAAGACAAGGGTAACGGAAGGAAACGCACGGTAAGGGGAAACAAGGCTAAGGCACGGCAACGCACGGCTAGGCAATGCACGGCCAGGCAAGGAAAGGGTAACGCAAGGCAAGGCACGGTGAGGCAAGGCAAGGCTAATGCACGACAATACAAGGCTAGGCAATGCACGGAAGGCAAGCAAAGAGTAACGGAAGGCAAGGAATGCAAGGCAAAGCAAGGCAAGGCAAGTGTAACAAAAGGCACGGCACGGCAAGGGGAAACAAGGCGAAGGGACGGCAACGCATGGCTAGGCAATGCACGGGCAGGCAAGGAAAGGGTAACGCAAGGCAAGGCACGGTGAGGCAAGGCGAGGCTAATGCACGACAATGCAAGGCTAGGCAATGCACGGAAGGCAAGCAAAGAGTAACGGAAGGCAAGGAATGCAAGGCAACGCAAGGCAACGCAAGCAAGGCTATGGCAAGGTGAAAAAAGGCTAAGGCACGACAACGCAAGGCTAGGCAATGCACGGAAGGCAAGCAAAGAGTAACGGAAGGCAAGGAAGGCAAGGCAAAGCAAGGCAACGCAAGCAAGGCTATAGCAAGGTGAAACAAGGCTATGGCACGACAACGCACGGCTAGGCAATGCACGGCAAGGCAAGGAAAGGCTAACTCAAGGCAAGGCACGGTCAGGCGAGGCAAGGCTAAGGCACGACAACGTAAGGCTAGGCAATGCACGGAAGGCAAGCAAAGGGTAACGCAAGGCAAGGCACGGTGAGGCAAGGCAAGGCTAATGCACGACAATACAAGTCTAGGCAATGCACGGAAGGCAAGCAAAGAGTAACGGAAGGCAAGGAATGCAAGGCAAAGCAAGGCAACGCAAGCAAGGCTATGGCAAGGTGAAAAAAGGCGAAGGCACGGCAACGCAAGGCTAGGCAATGCACGGAAGGCAAGCAAAGAGTAACGGAAGGCAAGGAAGGCAAGGGAAAGCAAGGCAAGGCAAGGGTAACGGAAGGAAAGGCACGGCAAGGGGAAACAAGGCTAAGGCACGACAACGCTCGGCTAGGCAATGAACGGCAAGGCAAGGAAAGGGTAACGCAAGGCAAGGCACGGTGAGGCAAGGCAAGGCTAATTCACGACAACGCACGGCTAGGCAATGCACGGCAAGGCAAGGAAAGGCTAACGCAAGGCAAGGCACGGTCAGGCGAGGCAAGGCTAAGGCACGACAACGCAAGGCTTGGCAATGCACGGAAGTCAAGCAAAGAGTAACGGAAAGCAAGGAAGGCAAGGGAAAGCAAGGCAAGGCAAGGGTAACGGAAGGAACGGCACGGCCATGGGAAACAAGGCTAAGGCACGACAACGCAGGACTAGGCAATGCACGGCAAGGCAAGGAAAGGGTAATGCAAGGCAAGGCACTGTCAGGCGAGGGAAGGCTAATGCGCGACAACGCAAGGCTAGGCAATGCACGGGCAGGCAAGGAAAGGGTAACGCAAGGCAAGGCACGGTGAGGCAAGGCGAGGCTAATGCACGACAATGCAAGGCTAGGCAATGCACGGAAGGCAAGCAAAGAGTAACGGAAGGCAAGGAATGCAAGGCAACGCAAGGCAACGCAAGCAAGGCTATGGCAAGGTGAAAAAAGGCTAAGGCACGACAACGCAAGGCTAGGCAATGCACGGAAGGCAAGCAAAGAGTAACGGAAGGCAAGGAAGGCAAGGCAAAGCAAGGCAACGCAAGCAAGGCTATAGCAAGGTGAAACAAGGCTATGGCACGACAACGCACGGCTAGGCAATGCACGGCAAGGCAAGGAAAGGGTAACGCAAGGGAAGGCACGGTCAGACGAGGCAAGGCTAAGGCACGACAACGCAAGGCTAGGCAATGCACGGAAAGCAAGCAAAGAGTAACGGAAGGCAAGGAAGGCAAGGGAAAGCAAGGCAAAGCAAGGGTAACAGAAGGAACGGCTCGGCAAGGGGAACAAGGCTAAGGGACGGCAACGCACGGCTAGGCAATGCACGGCCAGCCAAGGAAAGGGTAACGCAAGGCAAGGCACGGTCAGGCAAGGCAAGGCTAATGCACGACAACGCAAGGCTAGGCAGTGCACGGTAAGGCAAGGAAAGAGTAACGGAAGGAAAGGAAGGCAAGGCAAATCCAGGCAAGGCAAGTGTAACAAAAGGCACGGCACGGCAAGGGGAAACAAGGCTAAGGCACGATAACGCACGGCTAGGCAATGCACGGCAAGGCAAGGAAAGGGCAACGCAAGGCAAGGCACGGTGAGGCAAGGCAAGGCTAATGCACGACAACGCACGGCTAGGCAATGCACGGCAAGGCAAGGAAAGGCTAACGCAAGGCAAGGCACGGTCAGGCGAGGCAAGGCTAAGGCACGACAAAACAAGGTTAGGCAATGCACGGAAGGCAAGCAAAGAGTAACGGAAGGCAAGGAAGGCAAGGGAAAGCAAGGCAAGGAAAGGGTAACGGAAGGAACGGCACGGCAAGGGGAAACAAGGCTAAGGCACGACAACGCAGGACTAGGCAATGCACGGCAAGGCAAGGAAAGGGTAACGCAAGGCA
Organism: Macrotis lagotis; assembly: GCF_037893015.1. Lineage (NCBI taxonomy): Eukaryota > Metazoa > Chordata > Mammalia > Peramelemorphia > Peramelidae > Macrotis > Macrotis lagotis. Next base: position 68,497 of record NW_027422194.1, on the reverse strand, counting down.
AGGCACTGTCAGGCGAGGGAAGGCTAATGCACGACAACGCAAGGCTAGGCAGTGCACGGCTAGGCAGGGAAAGAGTAACGGAAGGAAAGGAAGGCAAGGCAAAGCAAGGCAAGGCAAGTGTAACAAAAGGCACGGCACGGCAAGGGGAAACAAGGCGAAGGGACGGTAACGCACGGCTAGGCAATGCACGGCCAGGCAAGGAAAGGGTAACGCAAGGCAAGGCACGGTGAGGCAAGGCAAGGCTAATGCACGACAATACAAGTCTAGGCAATGCACGGAAGGCAAGCAAAGAGTAACGGAAGGCAAGGAATGCAAGGCAAAGCAAGGCAACGCAAGCAAGGCTATGGCAAGGTGAAAAAAGGCGAAGGCACGGCAACGCAAGGCTAGGCAATGCACGGAAGGCAAGCAAAGAGTAACGGAAGGCAAGGAAGGCAAGGGAAAAAAAGGCAAGGCAAGGGTAACGGAAGGAAAGGCACGGCAAGGGGAAACAAGGCTAATTCACGACAACGCACGGCTAGGCAATGCACGGCAAGGCAAGGAAAGGCTAACGCAAGGCAAGGCACGGTCAGGCGAGGCAAGGCTAAGGCACGACAACGCAAGGCTTGGCAATGCACGGAAGCCAAGCAAAGAGTAACGGAAAGCAAGGAAGGCAAGGGAAAGCAAGGCAAGGCAAGGGTAACGGAAGGAACGGCACGGCCAGGGGAAACAAGGCTAAGGCACGACAACGCAGGACTAGGCAATGCACGGCAAGGCAAGGAAAGGGTAATGCAAGGCAAGGCACTGTCAGGCGAGGGAAGGCTAATGCGCGACAACGCAAGGCTAGGCAATGCACGGCTAGGCAAGGAAAGGAAGGCAAGGCAAAGCAAGGTAAGGCAAGTGTAACAAAAGGTACGGCACGGCAAGGGCAACCAAGGTTAAGGCACGACAACGCAGGATTAGGCAATGCACGGGAAGGCAAGGAACGGGTAACGCAAGGCAAGGCACGGTGAGGCAAGGCAAGGCTAATGCACGACAACGCACGGCTAGGCAATGCACGGCAAGGTAAGGAAAGAGTAACGGAAGGCAAGGAAGGCAAGGCAAAGCATGGCAACGCAAGCAATGCTAAGGCAAGGTGAAACAAGGCTAAGGCACGCGAACGCACGGTTAGGCAATGCACGGCAAGGAAAGGAAGGGGTAACGCAAGGCATGGCACTGACAGGCGAGGCAAGGCTAAGGCACGACAACGCACGGCTAGGCAATGCACGGCAAGGCATGGAAAGGGTAACGCAAGGCAAGGCACGGTCAGGCGAGGCAAGGCTAAGGAATGACAACGCAATGCTAGGCAATGCACGGAAGGCAAACAAAGAGTAACGGAAGGCAAGGAATGCAAGGCAAAGCAAGTGAACGCAAGCAAGGCTATGGTAAGGAGAAAAAACGCTAAGGCACGACAACGCAAGGCTAGGCAATCCACGGAAGGCAACCAAAGACTAACGGAAAGCAAGGAAGTCAAGGGAAAGCAAGGCAAGGCAAGGGTAACGGAAGGAAACGCACGGCAAGGGGAAACAAGGCTAAGGCACGACAACGCACGGCTAGGCAATGCACGGCAAGGCAAGGAAAGGGTAACGCAAGGCAAGGCACGGTGAGGCAAGGCAAGGCTAATGCACGACAACGCACGGCTAGGCAATGCACGGCAAGGCAAGGAAAGGGTAACGCAAGGCAAGGCACGGTCAGGCGTGGCAAGGCTAAGGCACGACAACGCAAGGCTAGGCAATGCACGGAAAGCAAGGAAAGAGTAACGGAATGCAAGGAAGGCAAGGGAAAGCAAGGCAAGGCAAGGGTAACAGAAGGAACGGCTCGGCAAGGGGAAACAAGGCTAAGGGACGGCAACGCACGGCTAGGCAATGCACGGCCAGCCAAGGAAAGGGTAACGCAAGGCAAGGCACGGTCAGGCAAGGCAAGGCTAATGCACGACAACGCAAGGCTAGGCAGTGCACGGTAAGGCAAGGAAAGAGTAACGGAAGGAAAGGAAGGCAAGGCAAATCCAGGCAAGGCAAGTGTAACAAAAGGCACGGCACGGCAAGGGGAAACAAGGCTAAGGCACGATAACGCACGGCTAGGCAAAGCACGGCAAGGCAAGGAAAGGGCAACGCAAGGCAAGGCACGGTGAGGCAAGGCAAGGCTAAGGCACGGCAACGCACGGCTAGGCAATGCACGGCCAGGCAAGGAAAGGCTAACGCAAGGCAAGGCACGGTCAGGCGAGGCAAGGCTAAGGCACGACAACGCAAGGCTAGGCAATGCACGGAAGGCAAGCAAAGAGTAACGGAAGGCAAGGAAGGCAAGGGAAATCAAGGCAAGGCAAGGGTAACAGAAGGAACGGCTCGGCAAGGGGAAACAAGGCTAAGGCACGGCAACGCAAGGCTAGGCAATGCACGGCTAGGCAAGGAAAGGGTAACGCAAGGCAAGGCACGGTCAGGCAAGGCAAGGCTAATGCACGACAACGCAAGGCTAGGCAGTGCACGGTAAGGCAAGGAAAGAGTGACGGAAGGAAAGGAAGGCAAGGCAAATCCACGCAAGGCAAGTGTAACAAAAGGCAAGGCACGGCAAGGGGAAACAAGGCTAAGGCACGACAACTCACGGCTAGGCAATGCATGGCAAGACAAGGAAAGGGTAACGCAAGGCAAAGCACGGACAGGGGAGGCAAGGCTAACGCACGACAATGCAAGGCTAGGCAATGCACGGAAGGCAAGCAAAGAGTAACGGAAGGGAATGAAAGCAAGCGAAAGCAAGGCAAGGTAAGGGTAACGGAAGGAACTGCACGGCAAGGGGAAACAAGGCTAAGGCACGACAACGCAGGACTAGGCAATGCACGGGAAGGCAAGGAAAGGGTAACGTAAGGAAGGCACGGTGAGGCAAGGCAAGGCTAATGCACGACAACGCACGGCTAGGCAATGCACGGCAAGGTAAGGAAAGAGTAACGGAAGGCAAGGAAGGCAAGGCAAAGCATGGCAACGCAAGCCATGCTAAGGCAAGGTGAAACAAGGCTAAGGCACCAGAACGCAGGGTTAGGCAATGCACGGCAAGGCAAGGAAGGGGTAACGCAAGGCAAGGCACTGACAGGCGAGGCAAGGCTAAGGCACGACAACGCAAGGCTAGGCAGTGCACGGTAAGGCAAGGAAAGAGTAACGGAAGGAAAGGAAGGCAAGGCAAATCCAGGCAAGGCAAGTGTAACAAAAGGCACGGCACGGCAAGGGGAAACAAGGCTAAGGCACGATAACGCACGGCTAGGCAATGCACGGCAAGGCAAGGAAAGGGCAACGCAAGGCAAGGCACGGTCAGGCGAGGCAAGGCTAAGGCACGACAACGCAAGGCTAGGCAATGCACGGAAGGCAAGCAAAGAGTAACGGAAGGCAAGGAAAGCAAGGGAAAGCAAGGGAAGTCAAGGGTAACAGAAGGAACGGCTCGGCAAGGGGAAACAAGGCTAAGGCACGGCAACGCACGGCTAGGCAATGCACGGCCAGCCAAGGAAAGGGTAACGCAAGGCAAGGCACTGTCAGGCGAGGGAAGGCTAATGCACGACAACGCAAGGCTAGGCAGTGCACGGCTAGGCAGGGAAAGAGAAACGGAAGGAAAGGAAGGCAAGGCAAAGCAAGGCAAGGCAAGTGTAACAAAAGGCACGGCACGGCAAGGTGAAACAAGGCTAAGGCACGAGAACGCACGGTTAGGCAATGCACGGCAAGGCAAGGAAGGGGTAACGCAAGGCAAGGCACTGACAGGCGAGGCAAGGCTAAGGCACGAAAACGCACGGCTAGGCAATGCACGGCAAGGCAAGGAAAGGGTAACGCAAGGCAAGGCACGGTCAGGCGAGGCAAGGCTAAGGAATGACAACGCAAGGCTAGGCAATGCACGGAAGGCAAGCAAAGAGTAACGGAAGGCAAGGAATGCAAGGCAAAGCAAGGCAACGCAAGCAAGGCTATGGCAAGGTGAAAAAAGGCTAAGGCACGACAACGCAAGGCTAGGCAATGCACGGCAAGGCAAGGAAAGGGTAACGCAAGGCCAGGAACTGTCAGGGGAGGCAAGGCTAAGGCACGACAACGCAAGGCTGGGCAATGCACGGAAGGCAAGCAAAGAGTAACGGAAGGCAAGCAAGGCAAGGGAAAGCAAGGCAAGGCAAGGGTAACGGAAGAAAACGCACGGCAACGGGAAACAAGGCTAAGGCACGACAAAGCACGGCTAGGCAATGCACGGCAAGGCAAGGAAAGGGTAACGCAAGGCAAGGCACGGTGAGGCAAGGCAAGGCTAATGCACGACAACGCAAGGCTAGGCAATGCACGGCAAGGCAAGGAAAGGGTAACGCATGGGAATGCACGGTCAGGCGAGGCAAGGCTAAGGCATGACAACGCAAGGCTAGGCAATGCACGGAAAGCAAGCAAAGAGTAACGGAACGCAAGGAAGGCAAGGCAAAGCATGGCAACGCAAGCCATGCTAAGGCAAGGTGAAACAAGGCTAAGGCACCAGAACGCAGGGTTAGGCAATGCACGGCAAGGCAAGGAAGGGGTAACGCAAGGCAAGGCACTGACAGGCGAGGCAAGGCTAAGGCACGACAACGCAAGGCTAGGCAGTGCACGGTAAGGCAAGGAAAGAGTAACGGAAGGAAAGGAAGGCAAGGCAAATCCAGGCAAGGCAAGTGTAACAAAAGGCACGGCACGGCAAGGGGAAACAAGGCTAAGGCACGATAACGCACGGCTAGGCAATGCACGGCAAGGCAAGGAAAGGGCAACGCAAGGCAAGGCACGGTCAGGCGAGGCAAGGCTAAGGCACGACAACGCAAGGCTAGGCAATGCACGGAAGGCAAGCAACGAGTAACGGAAGGCAAGGAAGGCAAGGGAAAGCAAGGGAAGTCAAGGGTAACAGAAGGAACGGCTCGGCAAGGGGAAACAAGGCTAAGGCACGGCAACGCACGGCTAGGCAATGCACGGCCAGCCAAGGAAAGGGTAACGCAAGGCAAGGCACTGTCAGGCGAGGGAAGGCTAATGCACGACAACGCAAGGCTAGGCAGTGCACGGCTAGGCAGGGAAAGAGAAACGGAAGGAAAGGAAGGCAAGGCAAAGCAAGGCAAGGCAAGTGTAACAAAAGGCACGGCACGGCAAGGTGAAACAAGGCTAAGGCACGAGAACGCACGGTTAGGCAATGCACGGCAAGGCAAGGAAAGGGTAACGCAAGGCAAGGCACTGACAGGCGAGGCAAGGCTAAGGCACGACAACGCACGGCTAGGCAATGCACGGCAAGGCAAGGAAAGGGTAACGCAAGGCAAGGCACGGTCAGGCGAGGCAAGGCTAAGGAATGACAACGCAAGGCTAGGCAATGCACGGAAGGCAAGCAAAGAGTAACGGAAGGCAAGGAATGCAAGGCAAAGCAAGGCAACGCAAGCAAGGCTATGGCAAGGTGAAAAAAGGCTAAGGTTCGACAACGCAAGGCTAGGCCATGCACGGCAAGGCAAGGAAAGGGTAACGCAAGGCAAGGAACTGTCAGGCGAGGCAAGGCTAAGGCACGACAACGGAAGGCTGGGCAATGCACGGAAGGCAAGCAAAGAGTAACGGAAGGCAAGCAAGGCAAGGGAAAGCAAGGCAAGGCAAGGGTAACGGAAGGAAACGCACGGCAACGGGAAACAAGGCTAAGGCACGACAAAGCACGGCTAGGCAATGCACGGCAAGGCAAGGAAAGGGTAACGCAAGGCAAGGCACGGTGAGGCAAGGCAAGGCTAATGCACGACAACGCAAGGCTAGGCAATGCACGGCAAGGCAAGGAAAGGGTAACGCAAGGGAAGGCACGGTCAGACGAGGCAAGGCTAAGGCACGACAACGCAAGGCTAGGCAATGCACGGAAGGCAAGCAAAGAGTAACGGAAGGCAAGGAAGGCAAGGCAAAGCAAGGGAAGGCAAGGGTAACGGAAGGAACGACACGGCAAGGGGAACCAAGGCTAAGGCACGACAACGCAGGACTAGGCAATGCACGGGAAGGCAAGGAAAGGGTAACGCAAGGGAAGGCACGGTCAGACGAGGCAAGGCTAAGGCACGACAACGCAAGGCTAGGCAATGCACGGAAGGCAAGCAAAGAGTAACGGAAGGCAAGGAAGGCAAGGCAAAGCAAGGCAAGGCAAGGGTAACGGAAGGAACGGCACGGCAAGGGGAACCAAGGCTAAGGCACGACAACGCAGGACTAGGCAATGCACGGGAAGGCAAGGAAAGGGTAACGTAAGGAAGGCACGGTGAGGCAAGGCAAGGCTAATGCACGACAACGCACGGCTAGGCAATGCACGGCAAGGTAAGGAAAGAGTAACGGAAGGCAAGGAAGGCAAGGCAAAGCATGGCAACGCAAGCCATGCTAAGGCAAGGTGAAACAAGGCTAAGGCACCAGAACGCACGGTTAGGCAATGCACGGCAAGGCAAGTAAGGGGTAACGCAAGGCAAGGCACTGACAGGCGAGGCAAGGCTAAGGCACGACAACGCACGGCTAGGCAATGCACGGCAAGGCAAGGAAAGGGTAACGCAAGGCAAGGCACGGTCAGGCGAGGCAAGGCTAAGGAATGACAACGCAAGGCTAGGCAGTGCACGGCTAGGCAGGGAAAGAGTAACGGAAGGAAAGGAAGGCAAGGCAAAGCAAGGCAAGGCAAGTGTAACAAAAGGCACCGCACGGCAAAGGGAAACAAGGCGAAGGGACGGCAACGCACGGCTAGGCAATGCACGGCCAGGCAAGGAAAGGGTAACGCAAGGCAAGGCACTGTGAGGCAAGGCAAGGCTAATGCACGACAATACAAGGCTAGGCAATGCACGGAAGGCAAGCAAAGAGTAACGGAAGGCAAGGAATGCAAGGCAAAGCAAGGCAAGGCAAGTGTAACAAAAGGCACGGCACGGCAAGGGGAAACAAGGCGAAGGGACGGCAACGCACGGCTAGGCAATGCACGGGCAGGCAAGGAAAGGGTAACGCAAGGCAAGGCACGGTGAGGCAAGGCGAGGCTAATGCACGACAATACAAGGCTAGGCAATGCACGGAAGGCAAGCAAAGAGTAACGGAAGGCAAGGAATGCAAGGCAACGCACGGCAACGCAAGCAAGGCTATGGCAAGGTGAAAAAAGGCTAAGGCACGACAACGCAAGGCTAGGCAATGCACGGAAGGGAAGCAAAGAGTAACGGAAGGCAAGGAAGGCAAGGCAAAGCAAGGCAACGCAAGCATGGCTATAGCAAGGTGAAACAAGGCTATGGCACGACAACGCACGGCTAGGCAATTCACGGCAAGGCAAGGAAAGGGTAACGCAAGGCAAGGCACGGTGAGGCAAGGCAAGGCTAATGCACGACAACGCACGGCTAGGCAATGCACGGCAAGGCAAGGAAAGGGTAACGCAAGGCAAGGCACGGTCAGGCGTGGCAAGGCTAAGGAACGACAACGCAAGACTAGACAATGCACGGAAGGCAAGCAAAGAGTAACGGAAGGCAAGGAATGCAAGGCAAAGCAAGGCAACGCAAGCAAGGCTATGGCAAGGTGAAAAAATTCTAAAGCACGACAACGCAAGGCTACGCAATGCACGGAAGGCAAGCAAAGAGTAACGGAAGGCAAGGAAGTCAAGGGAAAGAAAGGCAAGACAAGGGTAACGGAAGGAAACGCACGGTAAGGGGAAACAAGGCTAAGGCACGGCAACGCACGGCTAGGCAATGCACGGCCAGGCAAGGAAAGGGTAACGCAAGGCAAGGCACGGTGAGGCAAGGCAAGGCTAATGCACGACAATACAAGGCTAGGCAATGCATGGAAGGCAAGCAAAGAGTAACGGAAGGCAAGGAATGCAAGGCAAAACAAGGCAAGGCAAGTGTAACAAAAGGCACGGCACGGCAAGGGGAAACAAGGCGAAGGGACGGCAACGCATGGCTAGGCAATGCACGGGCAGGCAAGTAAAGGGTAACGCAAGGCAAGGCACGGTGAGGCAAGGCGAGGCTAATGCACGACAATGCAAGGCTAGGCAATGCACGGAAGGCAAGCAAAGAGTAACGGAAGGCAAGGAATGCAAGGCAACGCAAGGCAACGCAAGCAAGTCTATGGCAAGGTGAAAAAAGGCTAAGGCACGACAACGCAAGGCTAGGCAATGCACGGAAGGCAAGCAAAGAGTAACGGAAGGCAAGGAAGGCAAGGCAAAGCAAGGCAACGCAAGCAAGGCTATAGCAAGGTGAAACAAGGCTATGGCACGACAACGCACGGCTAGGCAATGCACGGCAAGGCAAGGAAAGGGTAACGCAAGGCAAGGCACGGTCAGGCGTGGCAAGGCTAAGGAACGACAACGCAAGACTAGACAATGCACGGAAGGCAAGCAAAGAGTAACGGAAGGCAAGGAATGCAAGGCAAAGCAAGGCAACGCAAGCAAGGCTATGGCAATGTGAAAAAATTCTAAAGCACGACAACGCAAGGCTACGCAATGCACGGAAGGCAAGCAAAGAGTAACGGAAGGCAACGAAGTCAAGGGAAAGAAAGGCAAGACAAGGGTAACGGAAGGAAACGCACGGTAAAGGGAAACAAGGCTAAGGCACGGCAACGCACGGCTAGGCAATGCACGGCAAGGCAAGGAAAGGGTAACGCAAGGCAAGGCACGGTGAGGCAAGGCAAGGCTAATGCACGACAACGCACGGCTAGGCAATGCACGGCAAGGCAAGGAAAGGGTAACGCAAGGGAAGGCACGGTCAGACGAGGCAAGGCTAAGGCACGACAACGCAAGGCTAGGCAATGCACGGAAAGCAAGGAAAGAGTAACGGAAGGCAAGGAAGGCAAGGGAAAGCAAGGCAAAGCAAGGGTAACAGAAGGAACGGCTCGGCAAGGGGAAACAAGGCTAAGGGACGGCAACGCACGGCTAGGCAATGCACGGCCAGCCAAGGAAAGGGTAACGCAAGGCAAGGCACGGTCAGGCAAGGCAAGGCTAATGCACGACAACGCACGGCTAGGCAATGCACGGCAAGGCAAGGAAAGGGTAACGCAAGGCAAGGCACGGTCAGGCGTGGCAAGGCTAAGGAACGACAACGCAAGACTAGACAATGCACGGAAGGCAAGCAAAGAGTAACGGAAGGCAAGGAATGCAAGGCAAACCAAGGCAACGCAAGCAAGGCTATGGCAAGGTGAAAAAAGGCTAAGGCACGACAACGCAAGGCTAGGCAAGGCACGGAAGGCAAGCAAAGAGTAACGGAAGGCAAGGAAGGCAAGGCAAAGCAAGGCAACGCAAGCAAGGCTATAGCAAGGTGAAACAAGGCTATGGCACGACAACGCACGGCTAGGCAATGCACGGCAAGGCAAGGAAAGGGTAACGCAAGGCAAGGCACGGTGAGACAAGGCAAGGCTAATGCACGACAACGCACGGCTAGGCAATGCACGGCAAGGCAAGGAAAGGGTAACGCAAGGCAATGCACGGTCAGGCGTGGCAAGGCTAAGGAACGACAACGCAAGACTAGACAATGCACGGAAGGCAAGCAAAGAGTAACGGAAGGCAAGGAATGCAAGGCAAAGCAAGGCAACGCAAGCAAGGCTATGGCAAGGTGAAAAAATTTTAAAGCACGACAACGCAAGGCTACGCAATGCACGGAAGGCAAGCAAAGAGTAACGGAAGGCAACGAAGTCAAGGGAAAGAAAGGCAAGACAAGGGTAACGGAAGGAAACGCACGGTAAAGGGAAACAAGGCTAAGGCACGGCAACGCACGGCTAGGCAATGCACGGCAAGGCAAGGAAAGGGTAACGCAAGGCAAGGCACGGTGAGGCAAGGCAAGGCTAATGCACGACAACGCACGGCTAGGCAATGCACGGCAAGGCAAGGAAAGGGTAACGCAAGGGAAGGCACGGTCAGACGAGGCAAGGCTAAGGCACGACAACGCAAGGCTAGGCAATGCACGGAAAGCAAGGAAAGAGTAACGGAAGGCAAGGAAGGCAAGGGAAAGCAAGGCAAAGCAAGGGTAACAGAAGGAACGGCTCGGCAAGGGGAAACAAGGCTAAGGGACGGCAACGCACGGCTAGGCAATGCACGGCCAGCCAAGGAAAGGGTAACGCAAGGCAAGGCACGGTCAGGCAAGGCAAGGCTAATGCACGACAACGCAAGGCTAGGCAGTGCACGGCAAGGCAAGGAAAGAGTAACGGAAGGAAAGGAAGGCAAGGCAAATCCAGGCAAGGCAAGTGTAACAAAAGGCACGGCATGGCAAGGGGAAACAAGGCTAAGGCACGATAACGCACGGCTAGGCAATGCACGGCAAGGCAAGGAAAGGGTAACGCAAGGCAAGGCACGGTGAGGCAAGGCAAGGCTAATGCACGACAACGCACGGCTAGGCAATGCACGGCAAGGCAAGGAAAGGCTAACGCAAGGCAAGGCACGGTCAGGCGAGGCAAGGCTAAGGCACGACAACGCAAGGCTAGGCAATGCACGGAAGGCAAGCAAAGAGTAACGGAAGGCAAGGAAGGCAAGGGAAAGCAAGGCAAGGAAAGGGTAACGGAAGGAACGGCACGGCAAGGGGAAACAAGGCTAAGGCACGACAACGCAGGACTAGGCAATGCACGGCAAGGCAAGGAAAGGGTAACGCAATGCAAGGCACTGTCAGGCGAGGGAAGGCTAATGCACGACAACGCAAGGCTAGGCAGTGCACGGCTAGGCAGGGAAAGAGTAACGGAAGGAAAGGAAGGCAAGGCAAAGCAAGGCAAGGCAAGTGTAACAAAAGGCACGGCACGGCAAGGGGAAACAAGGCGAAGGGACGGTAACGCACGGCTAGGCAATGCACGGCCAGGCAAGGAAAGGGTAACGGAAGGCAAGGAAGGCAAGGGAAAGCAAGGCAAGGCAAGGGTAACAGAAGGAACGGCTCGGCAAGGGGAAACAAGGCTAAGGGACGGTAACGCACGGCTAGGCAATGCACGGAAAGCAAGGAAAGAGTAACGGAATGCAAGGAAGGCAAGGGAAAGCAAGGCAAGGCAAGGGTAACAGAAGGAACGGCTCGGCAAGGGGAAACAAGGCTAAGGGACGGCAACGCAAGGCTAGGCAATGCACGGCCAGCCAAGGAAAGGGTAACGCAAGGCAAGGCACGGTCAGGCAAGGCAAGGCTAATGCACGACAACGCAAGGCTAGGCAGTGCACGGTAAGGCAAGGAAAGAGTAACGGAAGGAAAGGAAGGCAAGGCAAATCCAGGCAAGGCAAGTGTAACAAAAGGCACGGCACGGCAAGGGGAAACAAGGCTAAGGCACGATAACGCACGGCTAGGCAATGCACGGCAAGGCAAGGAAAGGCTAACTCAAGGCAAGGCACGGTCAGGCGAGGCAAGGCTAAGGCACGACAACGCAAGGCTAGGCAATGCACGGAAGGCAAGCAAAGGGTAACGCAAGGCAAGGCTAACGCAAGGCAAGGCACGGTGAGGCAAGGCAAGGCTAATGCACGACAATACAAGTCTAGGCAATGCACGGAAGGCAAGCAAAGAGTAACGGAAGGCAAGGAATGCAAGGCAAAGCAAGGCAACGCAAGCAAGGCTATGGCAAGGTGAAAAAAGGCGAAGGCACGGCAACGCAAGGCTAGGCAATGCACGGAAGGCAAGCAAAGAGTAACGGAAGGCAATGAAGGCAAGGGAAAGCAAGGCAAGGCAAGGGTAACGGAAGGAAAGGCACGGCAAGGGGAAACAAGGCTAAGGCACGACAACGCACGGCTAGGCAATGAACGGCAAGGCAAGGAAAGGGTAACGCAAGGCAAGGCACGGTGAGGCAAGGCAAGGCTAATTCACGACAACGCACGGCTAGGCAATGCACGGCAAGGCAAGGAAAGGCTAACGCAAGGCAAGGCACGGTCAGGCGAGGCAAGGCTAAGGCACGACAACGCAAGGCTTGGCAATGCACGGAAGCCAAGCAAAGAGTAACGGAAAGCAAGGAAGGCAAGGGAAAGCAAGGCAAGGCAAGGGTAACGGAAGGAACGGCACGGCCATGGGAAACAAGGCTAAGGCACGACAACGCAGGACTAGGCAATGCACGGCAAGGCAAGGAAAGGGTAATGCAAGGCAAGGCACTGTCAGGCGAGGGAAGGCTAATGCGCGACAAGGCAAGGCTAGGCAATGCACGGGCAGGCAAGGAAAGGGTAACGCAAGGCAAGGCACGGTGAGGCAAGGCGAGGCTAATGCACGACAATGCAAGGCTAGGCAATGCACGGAAGGCAAGCAAAGAGTAACGGAAGGCAAGGAAGGCAAGGCAAAGCAAGGCAACGCAAGCAAGGCTATAGCAAGGTGAAACAAGGCTATGGCACGACAACGCACGGCTAGGCAATGCACGGCAAGGCAAGGAAAGGGTAACGCAAGGCAAGGCACGGTGAGACAAGGCAAGGCTAATGCACGACAACGCACGGCTAGGCAATGCACGGCAAGGCAAGGAAAGGGTAACGCAAGGCAAGGCACGGTCAGGCGTGGCAAGGCTAAGGAACGACAACGCAAGACTAGACAATGCACGGAAGGCAAGCAAAGAGTAACGGAAGGCAAGGAATGCAAGGCAAAGCAAGTCAACGCAAGCAAGGCTATGGCAAGGTGAAAAAATTCTAAAGCACGACAACGCAAGGCTACGCAATGCACGGAAGGCAAGCAAAGAGTAACGGAAGGCAACGAAGTCAAGGGAAAGAAAGGCAAGACAAGGGTAACGGAAGGAAACGGCACGGTAAAGGGAAACAAGGCTAAGGCACGGCAACGCACGGCTAGGCAATGCACGGCAAGGCAAGGAAAGGGTAACGCAAGGCAAGGCACGGTGAGGCAAGGCAAGGCTAATGCACGACAACGCACGGCTAGGCAATGCACGGCAAGGCAAGGAAAGGGTAACGCAAGGGAAGGCACGGTCAGACGAGGCAAGGCTAAGGCACGACAACGCAAGGCTAGGCAATGCACGGAAAGCAAGGAAAGAGTAACGGAAGGCAAGGAAGGCAAGGGAAAGCAAGGCAAGGCAAGGGTAACAGAAGGAACGGCTCGGCAAGGGGAAACAAGGCTAAGGGACGGCAACGCACGGCTAGGCAATGCACGGCCAGGCAAGGAAAGGGTAACGCAAGGCAAGGCACGGTCAGGCAAGGCAAGGCTAATGCACGACAATACAAGGCTAGGCAATGCACGGAAGGCAAGCAAAGAGTAACGGAAGGCAAGGAATGCAAGGCAAAGCAAGGCAACGCAAGCAAGGCTATGGCAAGGTGAAAAAAGGCGAAGGCACGGCAACGCAAGGCTAGGCAATGCACGGAAGGCAAGCAAAGAGTAACGGAAGGCAAGGAAGGCAAGGGAAAGCAAGGCAAGGCAAGGGTAACGGAAGGAAAGGCACGGCAAGGGGAAACAAGGCTAAGGCACGACAACGCTCGGCTAGGCAATGAACGGCAAGGCAAGGAAAGGGTAACGCAAGGCAAGGCACGGTGAGGCAAGGCAAGGCTAATTCACGACAACGCACGGCTAGGCAATGCACGGCAAGGCAAGGAAAGGCTAACGCAAGGCAAGGCACGGTCAGGCGAGGCAAGGCTAAGGCACGACAACGCAAGGCTTGGCAATGCACGGAAGCCAAGCAAAGAGTAACGGAAAGCAAGGAAGGCAAGGGAAAGCAAGGCAAGGCAAGGGTAACGGAAGGAACGGCACGGCCAGGGGAAACAAGGCTAAGGCACGACAACGCAGGACTAGGCAATGCACGGCAAGGCAAGGAAAGGGTAATGCAAGGCAAGGCACTGTCAGGCGAGGGAAGGCTACTGCGCGACAACGCAAGGCTAGGCAATGCACGGCTAGGCAGGGAAAGAGAAACGGAAGGAAAGGAAGGCAAGGCAAAGCAAGGTAAGGCAAGTGTAACAAAAGGCACGGCACGGCAAGGGCAACCAAGGTTAAGGCACGACAACGCAGGATTAGGCAATGCACGGGAAGGCAAGGAAAGGGTAACGCAAGGCAAGGCACGGTGAGGCAAGGCAAGGCTAATGCACGACAACGCACGGCTAGGCAATGCACGGCAAGGTAAGGAAAGAGTAACGGAAGGCAAGGAAGGCAAGGCAAAGCATGGCAACGCAAGCAATGCTAAGGCAAGGTGAAACAAGGCTAAGGCACGCGAACGCACGGTTAGGCAATGCACGGCAAGGCAAGGAAGGGGTAACGCAAGGCATGGCACTGACAGGCGAGGCAAGGCTAAGGCACGACAACGCACGGCTAGGCAATGCACGGCAAGGCATGGAAAGGGTAACGCAAGGCAAGGCACGGTCAGGCGAGGCAAGGCTAAGGAATGACAACGCAATGCTAGGCAATGCACGGAAGGCAAACAAAGAGTAACGGAAGGCAAGGAATGCAAGGCAAAGCAAGTGAACGCAAGCAAGGCTATGGCAAGGTGAAAAAAGGCTAAGGCACGACAACGCAAGGCTAGGCAATGCACGGAAAGCAAGGAAAGAGTAACGGAAGGCAAGGAAGGCAAGGGAAAGCAAGGCAAATCAAGGGTAACAGAAGGAACGGCTCGGCAAGGGGAAACAAGGCTAAGGGACGGCAACGCAAGGCTAGGCAATGCACGGCCAGCCAAGGAAAGGGTAACGCAAGGCAAGGCACGGTCAGGCAAGGCAAGGCTAATGCACGACAACGCAAGGCTAGGCAGTGCACGGTAAGGCAAGGAAAGAGTAACGGAAGGAAAGGAAGGCAAGGCAAATCCAGGCAAGGCAAGTGTAACAAAAGGCACGGCACGGCAAGGGGAAACAAGGCTAAGGCACGATAACGCACGGCTAGGCAATGCACGGCAAGGCAAGGAAAGGCTAACTCAAGGCAAGGCACGGTCAGGCGAGGCAAGGCTAAGGCACGACAACGCAAGGCTAGGCAATGCACGGAAGGCAAGCAAAGGGTAACGCAAGGCAAGGCACGGTGAGGCAAGGCAAGGCTAATGCACGACAATACAAGTCTAGGCAATGCACGGAAGGCAAGCAAAGAGTAACGGAAGGCAAGGAATGCAAGGCAAAGCAAGGCAACGCAAGCAAGGCTATGGCAAGGTGAAAAAAGGCGAAGGCACGGCAACGCAAGGCTAGGCAATGCACGGAAGGCAAGCAAAGAGTAACGGAAGGCAAGGAAGGCAAGGGAAAGCAAGGCAAGGCAAGGGTAACGGAAGGAAAGGCACGGCAAGGGGAAACAAGGCTAAGGCACGACAACGCTCGGCTAGGCAATGAACGGCAAGGCAAGGAAAGGGTAACGCAAGGCAAGGCACGGTCAGAGGCAAGGCAAGGCTAAATCACGACAACGCACGGCTAGGCAATGCACGGCAAGGCAAGGAAAGGCTAACGCAAGGCAAGGCACGGTCAGGCGAGGCAAGGCTAAGGCACGACAACGCAAGGCTTGGCAATGCACGGAAGCCAAGCAAAGAGTAACGGAAAGCAAGGAAGGCAAGGGAAAGCAAGGCAAGGCAAGGGTAACGGAAGGAACGGCACGGCCATGGGAAACAAGGCTAAGGCACGACAACGCAGGACTAGTCAATGCACGGCAAGGCAAGGAAAGGGTAATGCAAGGCAAGGCACTGTCAGGCGAGGGAAGGCTAATGCGCGACAAGGCAAGGCTAGGCAATGCACGGGCAGGCAAGGAAAGGGTAACGCAATGCAAGGCACGGTGAGGCAAGGCGAGGCTAATGCACGACAATGCAAGGCTAGGCAATGCACGGAAGGCAAGCAAAGAGTAACGGAAGGCAAGGAAGGCAAGGCAAAGCAAGGCAACGCAAGCAAGGCTATAGCAAGGTAACGGAAGGCAAGGAAGGCAAGGCAAAGCAAGGCAACGCAAGCAAGGCTATAGCAAGGTGAAACAAGGCTATGGCACGACAACGCACGGCTAGGCAATGCACGGCAAGGCAAGGAAAGGGTAACGCAAGGCAAGGCACGGTGAGACAAGGCAAGGCTAATGCACGACAACGCACGGCTAGGCAATGCACGGCAAGGCAAGGAAAGGGTAACGCAAGGCAAGGCACGGTCAGGCGTGGCAAGGCTAAGGAACGACAACGCAAGACTAGACAATGCACGGAAGGCAAGCAAAGAGTAACGGAAGGCAAGGAATGCAAGGCAAAGCAAGTCAACGCAAGCAAGTCTATGGCAAGGTGAAAAAATTCTAAAGCACGACAACGCAAGGCTACGCAATGCACGGAAGGCAAGCAAAGAGTAACGGAAGGCAAGGAAGTCAAGGGAAAGAAAGGCAAGACAAGGGTAACGGAAGGAAACGCACGGTAATTGGAAACAAGGCTAAGGCACGGCAACGCACGGCTAGGCAATGTACGGCAAGGCAAGGAAAGGGTAACGCAAGGCAAGGCACGGTGAGGCAAGGCAAGGCTAATGCACGACAACGCCCGGCTAGGCAATGCACGGCAAGGCAAGGAAAGGGTAACGCAAGGGAAGGCACGGTCAGACGAGGCAAGGCTAAGGCACGACAACGCAAGGCTAGGCAATGCACGGAAAGCAAGGAAAGAGTAACGGAAGGCAAGGAAGGCAAGGGAAAGCAAGGCAAAGCAAGGGTAACAGAAGGAACGGCTCGGCAAGGGGAAACAAGGCTAAGGGACGGCAACGCACGGCTAGGCAATGCACGGCCAGGCAAGGAAAGGGTAACGCAAGGCAAGGCACGGTCAGGCAAGGCAAGGCTAATGCACGACAACGCAAGGCTAGGCAGTGCACGGTAAGGCAAGGAAAGAGTAACGGAAGGAAAGGAAGGCAAGGCAAATCCAGGCAAGGCAAGTGTAACAAAAGGCACGGCACGGCAAGGGGAAACAAGGCTAAGGCACGATAACGCACGGCTAGGCAATGCACGGCAAGGCAAGGAAAGGGTAACGCAAGGCAAGGCACGGTGAGGCAAGGCAAGGCTAATGCACGACAAAACAAGGCTAGGCAATGCACGGAAGGCAAGCAAAGAGTAACGGAAGGCAAGGAAGGCAAGGGAAAGCAAGGCAAGGAAAGGGTAACGGAAGGAACGGCACGGCAAGGGGAAACAAGGCTAAGGCACGACAACGCAGGACTAGGCCATGCACGGCAAGGCAAGGAAAGGGTAACGCAAGGCAAGGCACTGTCAGGCGAGGGAAGGCTAATGCACGACAACGCAAGGCTAGGCAGTGCACGGCTAGGCAGGGAAAGAGTAACGGAAGGAAAGGAAGGCAAGGCAAAGCAAGGCAAGGCAAGTGTAACAAAAGGCACGGCACGGCAAGGGGAAACAAGGCGAAGGGACGGTAACGCACGGCTAGGCAATGCACGGCCAGGCAAGGAAAGGGTAACGCAAGGCAAGGCACGGTGAGGCAAGGCAAGGCTAATGCACGACAATACAAGTCTAGGCAATGCACGGAAGGCAAGCAAAGAGTAACGGAAGGCAAGGAATGCAAGGCAAAGCAAGGCAACGCAAGCAAGGCTATGGCAAGGTGAAAAAAGGCGAAGGCACGGCAACGCAAGGCTAGGCAATGCACGGAAGGCAAGCAAAGAGTAACGGAAGGCAAGGAAGGCAAGGGAAAGCAAGGCAAGGCAAGGGTAACGGAAGGAAAGGCACGGCAAGGGGAAACAAGGCTAAGGCACGACAACGCTCGGCTAGGCAATGAACGGCAAGGCAAGGAAAGGGTAACGCAAGGCAAGGCACGGTGAGGCAAGGCAAGGCTAATTCACGACAACGCACGGCTAGGCAATGCACGGCAAGGCAAGGAAAGGCTAACGCAAGGCAAGGCACGGTCAGGCGAGGCAAGGCTAAGGCACGACAACGCAAGGCTTGGCAATGCACGGAAGCCAAGCAAAGAGTAACGGAAAGCAAGGAAGGCAAGGGAAAGCAAGGCAAGGCAAGGGTAACGGAAGGAACGGCACGGCCAGGGGAAACAAGGCTAAGGCACGACAACGCAGGACTAGGCAATGCACGGCAAGGCAAGGAAAGGGTAATGCAAGGCAAGGCACTGTCAGGCGAGGGAAGGCTAATGCGCGACAACGCAAGGCTAGGCAATGCACGGCTAGGCAGGGAAAGAGAAACGGAAGGAAAGGAAGGCAAGGCAAAGCAAGGTAAGGCAAGTGTAACAAAAGGCACGGCACGGCAAGGGCAACCAAGGTTAAGGCACGACAACGCAGGATTAGGCAATGCACGGGAAGGCAAGGAACGGGTAACGCAAGGCAAGGCACGGTGAGGCAAGGCAAGGCTAATGCACGACAACGCACGGCTAGGCAATGCACGGCAAGGTAAGGAAAGAGTAACGGAAGGCAAGGAAGGCAAGGCAACGCATGGCAACGCAAGCAATGCTAAGGCAAGGTGAAACAAGGCTAAGGCACGCGAACGCACGGTTAGGCAATGCACGGCAAGGCAAGGAAGGGGTAACGCAAGGCATGGCACTGACAGGCGAGGCAAGGCTAAGGCACGACAACGCACGGCTAGGCAATGCACGGCAAGGCATGGAAAGGGTAACGCAAGGCAAGGCACGGTCAAGCGAGGCAAGGCTAAGGAATGACAACGCAATGCTAGGCAATGCACGGAAGGCAAACAAAGAGTAACGGAAGGCAAGGAATGCAAGGCAAAGCAAGTGAACGCAAGCAAGGCTATGGTAAGGAGAAAAAAGGCTAAGGCACGACAACGCAAGGCTAGGCAATCCACGGAAGGCAACCAAAGACTAACGGAAAGCAAGGAAGGCAAGGGAAAGCAAGGCAAGGCAAGGGTAACGGAAGGAAACGCACGGCAAGGGGAAACAAGGCTAAGGCACGACAACGCACGGCTAGGCAATGCACGGCAAGGCAAGGAAAGGGTAACGCAAGGCAAGGCACGGTGAGGCAAGGCAAGGCTAATGCACGACAACGCACGGCTAGGCAATGCACGGCAAGGCAAGGAAAGGGTAACGCAAGGCAAGGCACGGTCAGGCGTGGCAAGGCTAAGGCACGACAACGCAAGGCTAGGCAATGCACGGAAAGCAAGGAAAGAGTAACGGAATGCAAGGAAGGCAAGGGAAAGCAAGGCAAGGCAAGGGTAACAGAAGGAACGGCTCGGCAAGGGGAAACAAGGCTAAGGGACGGCAACGCAAGGCTAGGCAATGCACGGCCAGCCAAGGAAAGGGTAACGCAAGGCAAGGCACGGTCAGGCAAGGCAAGGCTAATGCACGACAACGCAAGGCTAGGCAGTGCACGGTAAGGCAAGGAAAGAGTAACGGAAGGAAAGGAAGGCAAGGCAAATCCAGGCAAGGCAAGTGTAACAAAAGGCACGGCACGGCAAGGGGAAACAAGGCTAAGGCACGATAACGCACGGCTAGGCAATGCACGGCAAGGCAAGGAAAGGGCAACGCAAGGCAAGGCACGGTGAGGCAAGGCAAGGCTAATGCACGACAACGCACGGCTAGGCAATGCACGGCAAGGCAAGGAAAGGCTAACGCAAGGCAAGGCACGGTCAGGCGAGGCAAGGCTAAGGCACGACAACGCAAGGCTAGGCAATGCACGGAAGGCAAGCAAAGAGTAACGGAAGGCAAGGAAGGCAAGGGAAATCAAGGCAAGGCAAGGGTAACAGAAGGAACGGCTCGGCAAGGGGAAACAAGGCTAAGGCACGGCAACGCAAGGCTAGGCAATGCACGGCTAGGCAAGGAAAGGGTAACGCAAGGCAAGGCACGGTCAGGCAAGGCAAGGCTAATGCACGACAACGCAAGGCTAGGCAGTGCACGGTAAGGCAAGGAAAGAGTAACGGAAGGAAAGGAAGGCAAGGCAAATCCACGCAAGGCAAGTGTAACAAAAGGCAAGGCACGGCAAGGGGAAACAAGGCTAAGGCACGACAACGCACGGCTAGGCAATGCACGGCAAGGCAAGGAAAGGCTAACTCAAGGCAAGGCACGGTCAGGCGAGGCAAGGCTAAGGCACGACAATGCAAGGCTAGGCAATGCACGGAAGGCAAGCAAAGAGTAACGAAAGGCAAGGAAGGCAAGGCAAAGCAAGGCAAGGCAAGGGTAACGGAAGGAACGGCACGGCAAGGGGAACCAAGGCTAAGGCACGACAACGCAGGACTAGGCAATGCACGGGAAGGCAAGGAAAAGGTAACGTAAGGAAGGCACGGTGAGGCAAGGCAAGGCTAATGCACGACAACGCACGGCTAGGCAATGCACGGCAAGGTAAGGAAAGAGTAACGGAAGGCAAGGAAGGCAAGGCAAAGCATGGCAACGCAAGCCATGCTAAGGCAAGGTGAAACAAGGCTAAGGCACCAGAACGCAGGGTTAGGCAATGCACGGCAAGGCAAGGAAGGGGTAGCGCAAGGCAAGGCACTGACAGGCGAGGCAAGGCTAAGGCACGACAACGCAAGGCTAGGCAGTGCACGGTAAGGCAAGGAAAGAGTAACGGAAGGAAAGGAAGGCAAGGCAAATCCAGGCAAGGCAAGTGTAACAAAAGGCACGGCACGGCAAGGGGAAACAAGGCTAAGGCACGATAACGCACGGCTAGGCAATGCACGGCAAGGCAAGGAAAGGGCAACGCAAGGCAAGGCACGGTCAGGCGAGGCAAGGCTAAGGCACGACAACGCAAGGCTAGGCAATGCACGGAAGGCAAGCAAAGAGTAACGGAAGGCAAGGAAGGCAAGGGAAAGCAAGGGAAGTCAAGGGTAACAGAAGGAACGGCTCGGCAAGGGGAAACAAGGCTAAGGTACGGCAACGCACGGCTAGGCAATGCACGGCCAGCCAAGGAAAGGGTAACGCAAGGCAAGGCACTGTCAGGCGAGGGAAGGCTAATGCACGACAAGGCAAGGCTAGGCAGTGCACGGCTAGGCAGGGAAAGAGAAACGGAAGGAAAGGAAGGCAAGGCCAAGCAAGGCAAGGCAAGTGTAACAAAAGGCACGGCACGGCAAGGTGAAACAAGGCTAAGGCACGAGAACGCACGGTTAGGCAATGCACGGCAAGGCAAGGAAGGGGTAACGCAAGGCAAGGCACTGACAGGCGAGGCAAGGCTAAGGAATGACAACGCAAGGCTAGGCAATGCACGGAAGGCAAGCAAAGAGTAACGGAAGGCAAGGAATGCAAGGCAAAGCAAGGCAACGCAAGCAAGGCTATGGCAAGGTGAAAAAAGGCTAAGGTTCGACAACGCAAGGCTAGGCAATGCACGGCAAGGCAAGGAAAGGGTAACGCAAGGCAAGGAACTGTCAGGCGAGGCAAGGCTAAGGCACGACAACGCAAGGCTGGGCAATGCACGGAAGGCAAGCAAAGAGTAACGGAAGGCAAGCAAGGCAAGGGAAAGCAAGGCAAGGCAAGGGTAACGGAAGGAAACGCACGGCAACGGGAAACAAGGCTAAGGCACGACAAAGCACGGCTAGGCAATGCACGGCAAGGCAAGGAAAGGGTAACGCAAGGCAAGGCACGGTGAGGCAAGGCAAGGCTAATGCACGACAACGCAAGGCTAGGCAATGCACGGCAAGGCAAGGAAAGGGTAACGCAAGGGAAGGCACGGTCAGACGAGGCAAGGCTAAGGCACGACAACGCAAGGCTAGGCAATGCACGGAAGGCAAGCAAAGAGTAACGGAAGGCAAGGAAGGCAAGGCAAAGCAAGGGAAGGCAAGGGTAACGGAAGGAACGACACGGCAAGGGGAACCAAGGCTAAGGCACGACAACGCAGGACTAGGCAATGCACGGGAAGGCAAGGAAAGGGTAACGCAAGGGAAGGCACGGTCAGACGAGGCAAGGCTAAGGCACGACAACGCAAGGCTAGGCAATGCACGGAAGGCAAGCAAAGAGTAACGGAAGGCAAGGAAGGCAAGGCAAAGCAAGGCAAGGCAAGGGTAACGGAAGGAACGGCACGGCAAGGGGAACCAAGGCTAAGGCACGACAACGCAGGACTAGGCAATGCACGGGAAGGCAAGGAAAGGGTAACGTAAGGAAGGCACGGTGAGGCAAGGCAAGGCTAATGCACGACAACGCACGGCTAGGCAATGCACGGCAAGGTAAGGAAAGAGTAACGGAAGGCAAGGAAGGCAAGGCAAAGCATGGCAACGCAAGCCATGCTAAGGCAAGGTGAAACAAGGCTAAGGCACCAGAACGCACGGTTAGGCAATGCACGGCAAGGCAAGTAAGGGGTAACGCAAGGCAAGGCACTGACAGGCGAGGCAAGGCTAAGGCACGACAACGCACGGCTAGGCAATGCACGGCAAGGCAAGGAAAGGGTAACGCAAGGCAAGGCACGGTCAGGCGAGGCAAGGCTAAGGAATGACAACGCAAGGCTAGGCAGTGCACGGCTAGGCAGGGAAAGAGTAACGGAAGGAAAGGAAGGCAAGGCAAAGCAAGGCAAGGCAAGTGTAACAAAAGGCACCGCACGGCAAAGGGAAACAAGGCGAAGGGACGGCAACGCACGGCTAGGCAATGCACGGCCAGGCAAGGAAAGGGTAACGCAAGGCAAGGCACGGTGAGGCAAGGCAAGGCTAATGCACGACAATACAAGGCTAGGCAATGCACGGAAGGCAAGCAAAGAGTAACGGAAGGCAAGGAATGCAAGGCAAAGCAAGGCAAGGCAAGTGTAACAAAAGGCACGGCACGGCAAGGGGAAACAAGGCGAAGGGACGGCAACGCACGGCTAGGCAATGCACGGGCAGGCAAGGAAAGGGTAACGCAAGGCAAGGCACGGTGAGGCAAGGCGAGGCTAATGCACGACAATACAAGGCTAGGCAATGCACGGAAGGCAAGCAAAGAGTAACGGAAGGCAAGGAATGCAAGGCAACGCAAGGCAACGCAAGCAAGGCTATGGCAAGGTGAAAAAAGGCTAAGGCACGACAACGCAAGGCTAGGCAATGCACGGAAGGCAAGCAAAGAGTAACGGAAGGCAAGGAAGGCAAGGCAAAGCAAGGCAACGCAAGCAAGGCTATAGCAAGGTGAAACAAGGCTATGGCACGACAACGCACGGCTAGGCAATGCACGGCAAGGCAAGGAAAGGGTAACGCAAGGCAAGGCACGGTGAGGCAAGGCAAGGCTAATGCACGACAACGCACGGCTAGGCAATGCACGGCAAGGCAAGGAAAGGGTAACGCAAGGCAAGGCACGGTCAGGCGTGGCAAGGCTAAGGAACGACAACGCAAGACTAGACAATGCACGGAAGGCAAGCAAAGAGTAACGGAAGGCAAGGAATGCAAGGCAAAGCAAGGCAACGCAAGCAAGGCTATGGCAAGGTGAAAAAATTCTAAAGCACGACAACGCAAGGCTACGCAATGCACGGAAGGCAAGCAAAGAGTAACGGAAGGCAAGGAAGGCAAGGGAAAGCAAGGCAAGACAAGGGTAACGGAAGGAAACGCACGGTAAGGGGAAACAAGGCTAAGGCAAGGCAACGCACGGCTAGGCAATGCACGGCCAGGCAAGGAAAGGGTAACGCAAGGCAAGGCACGGTGAGGCAAGGCAAGGCTAATGCACGACAATACAAGGCTAGGCAATGCATGGAAGGCAAGGAAAGAGTAACGGAAGGCAAGGAATGCAAGGCAAGGCAAGGCAAGGCAAGTGTAACAAAAGGCAGGCACGGCAAGGCAAACAAGGCGAAGGGACGGCAACGCATGGCTAGGCAATGCACGGGCAGGCAAGGAAAGGGTAACGCAAGGCAAGGCACGGTGAGGCAAGGCGAGGCTAATGCACGACAATGCAAGGCTAGGCAATGCACGGAAGGCAAGCAAAGAGTAACGGAAGGCAAGGAATGCAAGGCAAAGCAAGGCAACGCAAGCAAGGCTATGGCAAGGTGAAAAAAGGCTAAGGCACGACAACGCAAGGCTAGGCAATGCACGGAAGGCAAGCAAAGAGTAACGGAAGGCAAGGAAGGCAAGGCAAAGCAAGGCAACGCAAGCAAGGCTATAGCAAGGTGAAACAAGGCTATGGCACGACAACGCACGGCTAGGCAATGCACGGCAAGGCAAGGAAAGGGTAACGCAAGGCAAGGCACGGTCAGGCGTGGCAAGGCTAAGGAACGACAACGCAAGACTAGACAATGCACGGAAGGCAAGCAAAGAGTAACGGAAGGCAAGGAATGCAAGGCAAAGCAAGGCAACGCAAGCAAGGCTATGGCAATGTGAAAAAATTCTAAAGCACGACAACGCAAGGCTACGCAATGCACGGAAGGCAAGCAAAGAGTAACGGAAGGCAACGAAGTCAAGGGAAAGAAAGGCAAGACAAGGGTAACGGAAGGAAACGCACGGTAAAGGGAAACAAGGCTAAGGCACGGCAACGCACGGCTAGGCAATGCACGGCAAGGCAAGGAAAGGGTAACGCAAGGCAAGGCACGGTGAGGCAAGGCAAGGCTAATGCACGACAACGCACGGCTAGGCAATGCACGGCAAGGCAAGGAAAGGGTAACGCAAGGGAAGGCACGGTCAGACGAGGCAAGGCTAAGGCACGACAACGCAAGGCTAGGCAATGCACGGAAAGCAAGGAAAGAGTAACGGAAGGCAAGGAAGGCAAGGGAAAGCAAGGCAAAGCAAGGGTAACAGAAGGAACGGCTCGGCAAGGGGAAACAAGGCTAAGGGACGGCAACGCACGGCTAGGCAATGCACGGCCAGCCAAGGAAAGGGTAACGCAAGGCAAGGCACGGTCAGGCAAGGCAAGGCTAATGCACGACAACGCACGGCTAGGCAATGCACGGCAAGGCAAGGAAAGGGTAACGCAAGGCAAGGCACGGTCAGGCGTGGCAAGGCTAAGGAACGACAACGCAAGACTAGACAATGCACGGAAGGCAAGCAAAGAGTAACGGAAGGCAAGGAATGCAAGGCAAAGCAAGGCAACGCAAGCAAGGCTATGGCAAGGTGAAAAAATTCTAAAGCACGACAACGCAAGGCTACGCAATGCACGGAAGGCAAGCAAAGAGTAACGGAAGGCAACGAAGTCAAGGGAAAGAAAGGCAAGACAAGGGTAACGGAAGGAAACGCACGGTAAAGGGAAACAAGGCTAAGGCACGGCAACGCACGGCTAGGCAATGCACGGCAAGGCAAGGAAAGGGTAACGCAAGGCAAGGCACGGTGAGGCAAGGCAAGGCTAATGCACGACAACGCACGGCTAGGCAATGCACGGCAAGGCAAGGAAAGGGTAACGCAAGGCAAGGCACGGTCAGGCGTGGCAAGGCAAAGGCACGACAACGCAAGGCTAGGCAATGCACGGAAAGCAAGGAAAGAGTAACGGAAGGCAAGGAAGGCAAGGGAAACCAAGGCAAGGCAAGGGTAACAGAAGGAACGGCTCGGCAAGGGGAAACAAGGCTAAGGGACGGGAACGCACGGCTAGGCAATGCACGGCCAGCCAAGGAAAGGGTAACGCAAGGCAAGGCACGGTCAGGCAAGGCAAGGCTAATGCACGACAACGCAAGGCTAGGCAGTGCACGGGATGGCAAGGAAAGAGTAACGGAAGGAAAGGAAGGCAAGGCAAATCCAGGCAAGGCAAGTGTAACAAAAGGCACGGCACGGCAAGGGGAAACAAGGCGAAGGGACGGCAACGCACGGCTAGGCAATGCACGGCCAGGCAAGGAAAGGGTAACGCAAGGCAAGGCACGGTGAGGCAAGGCAAGGCTAATGCACGACAATACAAGGCTAGGCAATGCACGGAAGGCAAGCAAAGAGTAACGGAAGGCAAGGAATGCAAGGCAAAGCTAGGCAAGGCAAGTGTAACAAAAGGCACGGCACGGCAAGGGGAAACAAGGCGAAGGGACGGCAACGCACGGCTAGGCAATGCACGGGCAGGCAAGGAAAGGGTAACGCAAGGCAAGGCACGGTGAGGCAAGGCGAGGCTAATGCACGACAATACAAGGCTAGGCAATGCACGGAAGGCAAGCAAAGAGTAACGGAAGGCAAGGAATGCAAGGCAACGCAAGGCAACGCAAGCAAGGCTATGGCAAGGTGAAAAAAGGCTAAGGCACGACAACGCAAGGCTAGGCAATGCACGGAAGGCAAGCAAAGAGTAACGGAAGGCAAGGAAGGCAAGGCAAAGCAAGGCAACGCAAGCAAGGCTATAGCAAGGTGAAACAAGGCTATGGCACGACAACGCACGGCTAGGCAATGCACGGCAAGGCAAGGAAAGGGTAACGCAAGGGAAGGCACGGTCAGACGAGGCAAGGCTAAGGCACGACAACGCAAGGCTAGGCAATGCACGGAAGGCAAGCAAAGAGTAACGGAAGGCAAGGAAGGCAAGGCAAAGCAAGGGAAGGCAAGGGTAACGGAAGGAACGACACGGCAAGGGGAACCAAGGCTAAGGCACGACAACGCAGGACTAGGCAATGCACGGGAAGGCAAGGAAAGAGTAACGCAAGGGAAGGCACGGTCAGACGAGGCAAGGCTAAGGCACGACAACGCAAGGCTAGGCAATGCACGGAAGGCAAGCAAAGAGTAACGGAAGGCAAGGAAGGCAAGGCAAAGCAAGGCAAGGCAAGGGTAACGGAAGGAACGGCACGGCAAGGGGAACCAAGGCTAAGGCACGACAACGCAGGACTAGGCAATGCACGGGAAGGCAAGGAAAGGGTAACGTAAGGAAGGCACGGTGAGGCAAGGCAAGGCTAATGCACGACAACGCACGGCTAGGCAATGCACGGCAAGGTAAGGAAAGAGTAACGGAAGGCAAGGAAGGCAAGGCAAAGCATGGCAACGCAAGCCATGCTAAGGCAAGGTGAAACAAGGCTAAGGCACCAGAACGCACGGTTAGGCAATGCACGGCAAGGCAAGTAAGGGGTAACGCAAGGCAAGGCACTGACAGGCGAGGCAAGGCTAAGGCACGACAACGCACGGCTAGGCAATGCACGGCAAGGCAAGGAAAGGGTAACGCAAGGCAAGGCACGGTCAGGCGAGGCAAGGCTAAGGAATGACAACGCAAGGCTAGGCAGTGCACGGCTAGGCAGGGAAAGAGTAACGGAAGGAAAGGAAGGCAAGGCAAAGTAAGGCAAGGCAAGTGTAACAAAAGGCACCGCACGGCAAAGGGAAACAAGGCGAAGGGACGGCAACGCACGGCTAGGCAATGCACGGCCAGGCAAGGAAAGGGTAACGCAAGGCAAGGCACGGTGAGGCAAGGCAAGGCTAATGCACGACAATACAAGGCTAGGCAATGCACGGAAGGCAAGCAAAGAGTAACGGAAGGCAAGGAATGCAAGGCAAAGCAAGGCAAGGCAAGTGTAACAAAAGGCACGGCACGGCAAGGGGAAACAAGGCGAAGGGACGGCAACGCACGGCTAGGCAATGCACGGGCAGGCAAGGAAAGGGTAACGCAAGGCAAGGCACGGTGAGGCAAGGCGAGGCTAATGCACGACAATACAAGGCTAGGCAATGCACGGAAGGCAAGCAAAGAGTAACGGAAGGCAAGGAATGCAAGGCAACGCAAGGCAACGCAAGCAAGGCTATGGCAAGGTGAAAAAAGGCTAAGGCACGACAACGCAAGGCTAGGCAATGCACGGAAGGCAAGCAAAGAGTAACGGAAGGCAAGGAAGGCAAGGCAAAGCAAGGCAACGCAAGCAAGGCTATAGCAAGGTGAAACAAGGCTATGGCACGACAACGCACGGCTAGGCAATGCACGGCAAGGCAAGGAAAGGGTAACGCAAGGCAAGGCACGGTGAGGCAAGGCAAGGCTAATGCACGACAACGCACGGCTAGGCAATGCACGGCAAGGCAAGGAAAGGGTAACGCAAGGCAAGGCACGGTCAGGCGTGGCAAGGCTAAGGAACGACAACGCAAGACTAGACAATGCACGGAAGGCAAGCAAAGAGTAACGGAAGGCAAGGAATGCAAGGGAAAGCAAGGCAACGCAAGCAAGGCTATGGCAAGGTGAAAAAATTCTAAAGCACGACAACGCAAGGCTACGCAATGCACGGAAGGCAAGCAAAGAGTAACGGAAGGCAAGGAAGTCAAGGGAAAGAAAGGCAAGACAAGGGTAACGGAAGGAAACGCACGGTAAGGGGAAACAAGGCTAAGGCAAGGCAACGCACGGCTAGGCAATGCACGGCCAGGCAAGGAAAGGGTAACGCAAGGCAAGGCACGGTGAGGCAAGGCAAGGCTAATGCACGACAATACAAGGCTAGGCAATGCATGGAAGGCAAGCAAAGAGTAACGGAAGGCAAGGAATGCAAGGCAAAACAAGGCAAGGCAAGTGTAACAAAAGGCACGGCACGGCAAGGGGAAACAAGGCGAAGGGACGGCAACGCATGGCTAGGCAATGCACGGGCAGGCAAGGAAAGGGTAACGCAAGGCAAGGCACGGTGAGGCAAGGCGAGGCTAATGCACGACAATGCAAGGCTAGGCAATGCACGGAAGGCAAGCAAAGAGTAACGGAAGGCAAGGAATGCAAGGCAACGCAAGGCAACGCAAGCAAGGCTATGGCAAGGTGAAAAAAGGCTAAGGCACGACAACGCAAGGCTAGGCAATGCACGGAAGGCAAGCAAAGAGTAACGGAAGGCAAGGAAGGCAAGGCAAAGCAAGGCAACGCAAGCAAGGCTATAGCAAGGTGAAACAAGGCTATGGCACGACAACGCACGGCTAGGCAATGCACGGCAAGGCAAGGAAAGGGTAACGCAAGGCAAGGCACGGTCAGGCGTGGCAAGGCTAAGGAACGACAACGCAAGACTAGACAATGCACGGAAGGCAAGCAAAGAGTAACGGAAGGCAAGGAATGCAAGGCAAAGCAAGGCAACGCAAGCAAGGCTATGGCAATGTGAAAAAATTCTAAAGCACGACAACGCAAGGCTACGCAATGCACGGAAGGCAAGCAAAGAGTAACGGAAGGCAACGAAGTCAAGGGAAAGAAAGGCAAGACAAGGGTAACGGAAGGAAACGCACGGTAAAGGGAAACAAGGCTAAGGCACGGCAACGCACGGCTAGGCAATGCACGGTAAGGCAAGGAAAGGGTAACGCAAGGCAAGGCACGGTGAGGCAAGGCAAGGCTAATGCACGACAACGCACGGCTAGGCAATGCACGGCAAGGCAAGGAAAGGGTAACGCAAGGGAAGGCACGGTCAGACGAGGCAAGGCTAAGGCACGACAACGCAAGGCTAGGCAATGCACGGAAAGCAAGGAAAGAGTAACGGAAGGCAAGGAAGGCAAGGGAAAGCAAGGCAAAGCAAGGGTAACAGAAGGAACGGCTCGGCAAGGGGAAACAAGGCTAAGGGACGGCAACGCACGGCTAGGCAATGCACGGCCAGCCAAGGAAAGGGTAACGCAAGGCAAGGCACGGTCAGGCAAGGCAAGGCTAATGCACGACAACGCACGGCTAGGCAATGCACGGCAAGGCAAGGAAAGGGTAACGCAAGGCAAGGCACGGTCAGGCGTGGCAAGGCTAAGGAACGACAACGCAAGACTAGACAATGCACGGAAGGCAAGCAAAGAGTAACGGAAGGCAAGGAATGCAAGGCAAAGCAAGGCAACGCAAGCAAGGCTATGGCAATGTGAAAAAATTCTAAAGCACGACAACGCAAGGCTACGCAATGCACGGAAGGCAAGCAAAGAGTAACGGAAGGCAACGAAGTCAAGGGAAAGAAAGGCAAGACAAGGGTAACGGAAGGAAACGCACGGTAAAGGGAAACAAGGCTAAGGCACGGCAACGCACGGCTAGGCAATGCACGGCAAGGCAAGGAAAGGGTAACGCAAGGCAAGGCACGGTGAGGCAAGGCAAGGCTAATGCACGACAACGCACGGCTAGGCAATGCACGGCAAGGCAAGGAAAGGGTAACGCAAGGCAAGGCACGGTCAGGCGTGGCAAGGCTAAGGCACGACAACGCAAGGCTAGGCAATGCACGGAAAGCAAGGAAAGAGTAACGGAAGGCAAGGAAGGCAAGGGAAACCAAGGCAAGGCAAGGGTAACAGAAGGAACGGCTCGGCAAGGGGAAACAAGGCTAAGGGACGGGAACGCACGGCTAGGCAATGCACGGCCAGCCAAGGAAAGGGTAACGCAAGGCAAGGCACGGTCAGGCAAGGCAAGGCTAATGCACGACAACGCAAGGCTAGGCAGTGCACGGGATGGCAAGGAAAGAGTAACGGAAGGAAAGGAAGGCAAGGCAAATCCAGGCAAGGCAAGTGTAACAAAAGGCACGGCACGGCAAGGGGAAACAAGGCGAAGGGACGGCAACGCACGGCTAGGCAATGCACGGCCAGGCAAGGAAAGGGTAACGCAAGGCAAGGCACGGTGAGGCAAGGCAAGGCTAATGCACGACAATACAAGGCTAGGCAATGCACGGAAGGCAAGCAAAGAGTAACGGAAGGCAAGGAATGCAAGGCAAAGCTAGGCAAGGCAAGTGTAACAAAAGGCACGGCACGGCAAGGGGAAACAAGGCGAAGGGACGGCAACGCACGGCTAGGCAATGCACGGGCAGGCAAGGAAAGGGTAACGCAAAGCAAGGCACGGTGAGGCAAGGCGAGGCTAATGCACGACAATACAAGGCTAGGCAATGCACGGAAGGCAAGCAAAGAGTAACGGAAGGCAAGGAATGCAAGGCAACGCAAGGCAACGCAAGCAAGGCTATGGCAAGGTGGAAAAAGGCTAAGGCACGACAACGCAAGGCTAGGCAATGCACGGAAGGCAAGCAAAGAGTAACGGAAGGCAAGGAAGGCAAGGCAAAGCAAGGCAACGCAAGCAAGGCTATAGCAAGGTGAAACAAGGCTATGGCACGACAACGCACGGCTAGGCAATGCACGGCAAGGCAAGGAAAGGGTAACGCAAGGCAAGGCACGGTGAGGCAAGGCAAGGCTAATGCACGACAACGCACGGCTAGGCAATGCACGGCAAGGCAAGGAAAGGGTAACGCAAGGCAAGGCACGGTCAGGCGTGGCAAGGCTAAGGGACGACAACGCAAGACTAGACAATGCACGGAAGGCAAGCAAAGAGTAACGGAAGGCAAGGAATGCAAGGCAAAGCAAGGCAACGCAAGCAAGGCTATGGCAAGGTGAAAAAATTCTAAATCACGACAACGCAAGGCTACGCAATGCACGGAAGGCAAGCAAAGAGTAACGGAAGGCAAGGAAGTCAAGGGAAAGAAAGGCAAGACAAGGGTAACGGAAGGAAACGCACGGTAAGGGGAAACAAGGCTAAGGCACGACAAAGCACGGCTAGGCAATGCACGGCAAGGCAAGGAAAGGGTAACGCAAGGCAAGGCACGGTGAGGCAAGGCAAGGCTAATGCACGACAATACAAGGCTAGGCAATGCACGGAAGGCAAGCAAAGAGTAACGGAAGGCAAGGAATGCAAGGCAAAGCAAGGCAAGGCAAGTGTAACAAAAGGCACGGCACGGCAAGGGGAAACAAGGCGAAGGGACGGCAACGCATGGCTAGGCAATGCACGGGCAGGCAAGGAAAGGGTAACGCAAGGCAAGGCACGGTCAGACAAGGCAAAGCTAAGGCACGACAATGCAAGACTAGGCAATGCACGGAAGGCAAGCAAAGAGTAACGGAAGGCAAGGAATGCAAGGCAACGCAAGGCAACGCAAGCAAGGCTATGGCAAGGTGAAAAAAGGCTAAGGCACGACAACGCAAGGCTAGGCAATGCACGGAAGGCAAGCAAAGAGTAACGGAAGGCAAGGAAGGCAAGGCAAAGCAAGGCAACGCAAGCAAGGCTATAGCAAGGTGAAACAAGGCTATGGCACGACAACGCACGGCTAGGCAATGCACGGCAAGGCAAGGAAAGGGTAACGCAAGGCAAGGCACGGTGAGGCAAGGCAAGGCTTATGCACGACAACGCACGGCTAGGCAATGCACGGCAAGGCAAGGAAAGGGTAACGCAAGGCAAGGCACGGTCAGGCGTGGCAAGGCTAAGGAACGACAACGCAAGACTAGACAATGCACGGAAGGCAAGCAAAGAGTAACGGAAGGCAAGGAATGCAAGGCAAAGCAAGGCAACGCAAGCAAGGCTATGGCAAGGTGAAAAAATTCTAAAGCACGACAACGCAAGGCTACGCAATGCACGGAAGGCAAGCAAAGAGTAACGGAAGGCAACGAAGTCAAGGGAAAGAAAGGCAAGACAAGGGTAACGGAAGGAAACGCACGGTAAAGGGAAACAAGGCTAAGGCACGGCAACGCACGGCTAGGCAATGCACGGCAAGGCAAGGAAAGGGTAACGCAAGGCAAGGCACGGTGAGGCAAGGCAAGGCTAATGCACGACAACGCACGGCTAGGCAATGCACGGCAAGGCAAGCAAAGGGTAACGCAAGGGAAGGCACGGTCAGACGAGGCAAGGCTAAGGCACGACAACGCAAGGCTAGGCAATGCACGGAAAGCAAGGAAAGTGTAACGGAAGGCAAGGAAGGCAAGGGAAAGCAAGGCAAATCAAGGGTAACAGAAGGAACGGCTCGGCAAGGGGAAACAAGGCTAAGGGACGGCAACTCACGGCTAGGCAATGCACGGCCAGCCAAGGAAAGGGTAACGCAAGGCAAGGCACGGTCAGGCAAGGCAAGGCTAATGCACGACAACGCAAGGCTAGGCAGTGCACGGTAAGGCAAGGAAAGAGTAACAGAAGGAAAGGAAGGCAAGGCAAATCCAGGCAAGGCAAGTGTAACAAAAGGCACGGCACGGCAAGGGGAAACAAGGCTAAGGCAAGACAACGCACGGCTAGGCAATGCACGGCAAGGCAAGGAAAGGGCAACGCAAGGCAAGGCACGGTGAGGCAAGGCAAGGCTAATGCACGACAACGCACGGCTAGGCAATGCACGGCAAGGTAAGGAAAGAGTAACGGAAGGCAAGGAAGGCAAGGCAAAGCATGGCAACGCAAGCAATGCTAAGGCAAGGTGAAACAAGGCTAAGGCACGCGAACGCACGGTTAGGCAATGCACGGCAAGGCAAGGAAGGGGTAACGCAAGGCATGGCACTGACAGGCGAGGCAAGGCTAAGGCACGACAACGCACGGCTAGGCAATGCACGGCAAGGCATGGAAAGGGTAACGCAAGGCAAGGCACGGTCAGGCGAGGCAAGGCTAAGGAATGACAACGCAATGCTAGGCAATGCACGGAAGGCAAACAAAGAGTAACGGAAGGCAAGGAAGGCAAGGGAAAGCAAGGCAAGGCAAGGGTAACAGAAGGAACGGCTCGGCAAGGGGAAACAAGGCTAAGGGACGGCAACGCACGGTTAGGCAATGCACGGCCAGCCAAGGAAAGGGTAACGCAAGGCAAGGCACGGTCAGGCAAGGCAAGGCTAATGCACGACAACGCAAGACTAGGCAGTGCACGGTAAGGCAAGGAAAGAGTAACGGAAGGAAAGGAAGGCAAGGCAAATCCAGGCAAGGCAAGTGTAACAAAAGGCACGGCACGGCAAGGGGAAACAAGGCTAAGGCACGATAACGCACGGCTAGGCAATGCCCGGCAAGGCAAGGAAAGGGCAACGCAAGGCAAGGCACTGTGAGGCAAGGCAAGGCTAATGCACGACAACGCACGGCTAGGCAATGCACGGCAAGGCAAGGAAAGGCTAACGCAAGGCAAGGCACGGTCAGGCGAGGCAAGGCTAAGGCACGACAACGCAAGGCTAGGCAATGCACGGAAGGCAAGCAAAGAGTAACGGAAGGCAAGGAAGGCAAAGGAAAGCAAGGGAAGTCAAGGGTAACAGAAGGAACGGCTCGGCAAGGGGAAACAAGGCTAATGCACGGCAACGCACGGCTAGGCAATGCACGGCCAGCCAAGGAAAGGGTAACGCAAGGCAAGGCACTGTCAGGCGAGGGAAGGCTAATGCACGACAACGCAAGGCTAGGCAGTGCACGGCTAGGCAGGGAAAGAGAAACGGAAGGAAAGGAAGGCAAGGCAAAGCAAGGCAAGGCAAGTGTAACAAAAGGCACGGCACGGCAAGGGGAAACAAGGCGAAGGAACGGCAACGCACTGCTAGGCAATGCACGGCCAGGCAAGGAAAGGGTAACGCAAGGCAAGGCACGGTGAGGCAAGGCAAGGCTAATGCACGACAATACAAGGCTAGGCAATGCACGGAAGGCAAGCAAAGAGTAACGGAAGCCAAGGAATGCAAGGCAAAGCAAGGCAACGCAAGCAAGGCTATGGCAAGGTGAAAAAAGGCTAAGGCACGACAACGCAAGGCTAGGCAATGCACGGAAGGCAAGCAAAGAGTAACGGAAGGCAAGGAAGGCAAGGCAAAGCAAGGCAACGCAAGCAAGGCTATAGCAAGGTGAAACAAGGCTATGGCACGACAACGCACGGCTAGGCAAGGAAAGGGTAACGCACGGCAAGGCACGGTGAGGCAAGGCAAGGCTAATGCACGACAACGCACGGCTAGGCAATGCACGGCAAGGAAAGGAAAGGGTAACGCAAGGCAAGGCACGGTCAGGCGAGGCAAGGCTAAGGAACGATAACGCAAGGCTAGACAATGCACGGAAGGCAAGCAAAGAGTAACGGAAGCCAAGGAATGCAAGGCAAAGCAAGGCAACGCAAGCAAGGCTATGGCAAGGTGAAAAAAGGCTAAAGCACGACAACGCAAGGCTACGCAATGCACAGAAGGCAAGCAAAGTGTAACGGAAGGCAAGGAAGTCAAGGGAAAGCAAGGCAAGGGAAGGGTAACGGAAGGAAACGCACGGCAAGGGGAAACAAGGCTAAGGCACGGCAACGCACGGCTAGGCAATGCACGGCAAGGCAAGGAAAGGGTAACGCAAGGCAAGGCACGGTGAGGCAAGGCAAGGCTAATGCACGACAACGCACGGCTAGGCAATGCACGGCAAGGCACGGAAAGGGTAACGCAAGGGAAGGCACGGTCAGACGAGGCCAGGCTAAGGCACGACAACGCAAGGCTAGGCAATGCACGGAAGGCAAGCAAAGAGTAACGGAAGGCAAGGAAGGCAAGGCAAAGCAAGGCAAGGCAAGTGTAACAAAAGGCACGGCACGGCAAGGGCAACCAAGGTTAAGGTACGACAACGCAGGATTAGGCAATGCACGGGAAGGCAAGGAAAGGGTAACGCAAGGCAAGGCACGGTGAGGCAAGGCAAAGCATGGCAACGCAAGCAATGCTAAGGCAAGGTGAAACAAGGCTAAGGCACGCGAACGCACGGTTAGGCAATGCACGGCAAGGCAAGGAAGGGGTAACGCAAAGCATGGCACTGACAGGCGAGGCAAGGCTAAGGCACGACAACGCACGGCTAGGCAATGCACGGCAACGCATGGAAAGGGTAACGCAAGGCAAGGCACGGTCAGGCGAGGCAAGGCTAAGGAATGACAACGCAATGCTAGGCAATGCACGGAAGGCAAACAAAGAGTAACGGAAGGCAAGGAATGCAAGGCAAAGCAAGTGAACGCAAGCAAGGCTATGGCAAGGTGAAAAAAGGCTAAGGCACGACAACGCAAGGCTAGGCAATCCACGGAAGGCAACCAAAGAGTAACGGAAGGCAAGGAAGGCAAGGGAAAGCAAGGCAAGGCAAGGGTAACGGAAGGAAACGCACGCCAAGGGGAAACAAGGCTAAGGCACGACAACGCACGGCTAGGCAATGCACGGCAAGGCAAGGAAAGGGCAACGCAAGGCAAGACACGGTGAGGCAAGGCAAGGCTAATGCACGACAACGCATGGCTAGGCAATGCACGGCAAGGCAAGGAAAGGCTAACGCAAGGCAAGGCACGGTCAGGCGAGGCAAGGCTAAGGCACGACAACGCAAGGCTAGGCAATGCACGGAAGGCAAGCAAAGAGTAACGGAAGGCAAGGAAGTCAAGGGAAAGCAAGGGAAGTCAAGGGTAACAGAAGGAACGGCTCGGCAAGGGGAAACAAGGCTAAGGCACGGCAACGCACGGCTAGGCAATGCACGGCCAGCCAAGTAAAGGGTAACGCAAGGCAAGGCACTGTCAGGCGAGGGAAGGCTAATGCACGACAACGCAAGGCTAGGCAGTGCACGGCTAGGCAGGGAAAGAGAAACGGAAGGAAAGGAAGGCAAGGCAAAGCAAGGCAAGGCAAGTGTAACAAAAGGCACGGCACGGCAAGGTGAAACAAGGCTAAGGCACGAGAACGCACGGTTAGGCAATGCACGGCAAGGCAAGGAAGGGGTAACGCAAGGCAAGGAACTGACAGGCGAGGCAAGGCTAAGGCACGACAACGCACGGCTAGGCAATGCACGGCAAGGCAAGGAAAGGGTAACGCAAGGCAAGGCACGGTCAGGCGAGGCAAGGCTAAGGAATGACAACGCAAGGCTAGGCAATGCACGGAAGGCAAGCAAAGAGTAACGGAAGGCAAGGAATGCAAGGCAAAGCAAGGCAACGCAAGCAAGGCTATGGCAAGGTGAAAAAAGGCTAAGGTTCGACAACGCAAGGCTAGGCAATGCACGGCAAGGCAAGGAAAGGGTAACGCAAGGCAAGGAACTGTCAGGCGAGGCAAGGCTAAGGCACGACAACGCAAGGCTAGGCAATGCACGGAAGGCAAGCAAAGAGTAACGGAAGGCAAGCAAGGCAAGGGAAAGCAAGGCAAGGCAAGGGTAACGGAAGGAAACGCACGGCAACGGGAAACAAGGCTAAGGCATGACAAAGCACGGCTAGGCAATGCACGGCAAGGCAAGGAAAGGGTAACGAAAGGCAAGGCACGGTGAGGCAAGGCAAGGCTAATGCACGACAACGCAAGGCTAGGCAATGCACGGCAAGGCAAGGAAAGGGTAACGCAAGGGAAGGCACGGTCAGACGAGGCAAGGCTAAGGCACGACAACGCAAGGCTAGGCAATGCACGGAAGGCAAGCAAAGAGTAACGGAAGGCAAGGAAGGCAAGGGAAATCAAGGCAAGGCAAGGGTAACAGAAGGAACGGCTCGGCAAGGGGAAACAAGGCTAAGGCACGGCAACGCAAGGCTAGGCAATGCACGGCTAGGCAAGGAAAGGGTAACGCAAGGCAAGGCACGGTCAGGCAAGGCAAGGCTAATGCACGACAACGCAAGGCTAGGCAGTGCACGGTAAGGCAAGGAAAGAGTAACGGAAGGAAAGGAAGGCAAGGCAAATCCACGCAAGGCAAGTGTAACAAAAGGCAAGGCACGGCAAGGGGAAACAAGGCTAAGGCACGAGAACGCACGGCTAGGCAATGCACGGCAAGGCAAGGAAAGGCTAACTCAAGGCAAGGCACGGTCAGGCGAGGCAAGGCTAAGGCACGACAACGCAAGGCTAGGCAATGCACGGAAGGCAAGCAAAGAGTAACGGAAGGCAAGGAAGGCAAGGCAAAGCAAGGCAAGGCAAGGGTAACGGAAGGAACGGCACGGCAAGGGGAACCAAGGCTAAGGCACGACAACGCAGGACTAGGCAATGCACGGGAAGGCAAGGAAAGGGTAACGTAAGGAAGGCACGGTGAGGCAAGGCAAGGCTAATGCACGACAACGCACGGCTAGGCAATGCACGGCAAGGTAAGGAAAGAGTAACGGAAGGCAAGGAAGGCAAGGCAAAGCATGGCAACGCAAGCCATGCTAAGGCAAGGTGAAACAAGGCTAAGGCACCAGAACGCACGGTTAGGCAATGCACGGCAAGGCAAGGAAGGGGTAACGCAAGGCAAGGCACTGACAGGCGAGGGAAGGCTAATGCACGACAACGCAAGACTAGACAATGCACGGAAGGCAAGCAAAGAGTAACGGAAGGCAAGGAATGCAAGGCAAAGCAAGGCAACGCAAGCAAGTCTATGGCAAGGTGAAAAAGGGCTAAAGTACGACAACGCAAGGCTACGCAATGCACGGAAGGCAAGCAAAGGGTAACGGAAGGCAAGGAAGGCAAGGGAAAGCAAGGCAAGCCAAGGGTAACAGAAGGAACGGCTCGGCAAGGGGAAACAAGGCTAAGGGACGGCAACGCATGGCTAGGCAATGCACGGCCAGCCAAGGAAAGGGTAACGCAAGGCAAGGCACGGTCAGGCAAGGCAAGGCTAATGCACGACAACGCACGGCTAGGCAATGCACGGCAAGGCAAGGAAAGGCTAACGCAAGGCAAGGCACGGTCAGGCGAGGCAAGCCTAAGGCACGACAACGCAAGGCTAGGCAATGCACGGACGGCAAGCAAAGAGTAACGGAAGGCAAGGAAGGCAAGGCAAAAAAAGGCAACGCAAGCAAGGCTATAGCAAGGTGAAACAAAGCTAAGGCACGACAACGCACGGCTAGGCAATGCACGGCAAGTCAAGGAAAGGGTAACGCAAGGCAAGGCACGGTGAGGCAAGGCAAGGGTAATGCACGACAACGCACGGCTAGGCAATGCACGGCAAGGCAAGGAAAGGGTAACGCAAGGCAAGGCACGGTCAGGCGAGGCAAGGCTAAGGAACGACAACGCAAGGCTAGACATTGCACGGAAGGCAAGCAAAGAGTAACGGAAGGCAAGGAATGCAAGGCAAAGCAAGGCAACGCAAGCAAGGCTATGGCAAGGTGAAAAAAGGCTAAAGCACGACAACGCAAGGCTACGCAATGCACGGAAGGCAAGCAAAGAGTAAAGGAAGGTAAGGAAGGCAAGGGAAAGCAAGGCAAGGCAAGGGTAACGGAAGGAAAGGCACAGCAAGGGGAAACAAGGCTAAGGCACGACAACGCACGGCTAGGCAATGAACGGCAAGGCAAGGAAAGGGTATCGCAAGGCAAGGCACGGTGAGCAAGGCAAGGCTAATGCACGACAACGCAGGGCTAGGCAATGCACGGCAAGGCAAGGAAAGGGTCAGGCAAGGGAAGGCACGGTCAGACGAGGCAAGGGTAAGGCACGACAACGCAAGGCTAGGCAATTCACGGAAGGCAAACAAAGAGGAACGGAAGGCAAGGAAGGCAAGGGAAAGCAAGGAAAGGCAAGGGTAACGGAAGGAAACGCACGGCAAGGGGAAACAAGGCTAATGCACGACAACGCACGGCTAGGCAATGCACGGCAAGGGAAGGAAAGGGTAACGCAAGGCAAGGAACTGTCAGGCGAGGCAAGGCTAAGGCACGACAACGCAAGGCTAGGCAATGCACGGAAGGCAAGCAAAGAGTAACGGAAGGCAAGGAAGGCAAGGGAAAGCAAGGCAAGGCAAGGGTAACGGAAGGAAAGGCACGGCAAGGGGAAACAAGGCTATGGCACGACAACGCTCGGCTAGGCAATGAACGGCAAGGCAAGGAAAGGGTAACGCAAGGCAAGGCACGGTGAGGCAAGGCAAGGCTAATTCACGACAACGCACGGCTAGGCAATGCACGGCAAGGCAAGGAAAGGCTAACGCAAGGCAAGGCACGGTCAGGCGAGGCAAGGCTAAGGCACGACAACGCAAGGCTTGGCAATGCACGGAAGCCAAACAAAGAATAACGGAAAGCAAGGAAGGCAAGGGAAAGCAAGGCAAGGCAAGGGTAACGGAAGGAACGGCACGGCCAGGGGAAACAAGGCTAAGGCACGACAACGCAGGACTAGGCAATGCTCGGCAAGGCAAGGAAAGGGTAATGCAAGGCAAGGCAATGTCAGGCGAGGGAAGGCTAATGCGCGACAACGCAAGGCTAGGCAGTGCACGGCTAGGCAGGGAAAGAGAAACGGAAGGAAAGGAAGGCAAGGCAAAGCAAGGTAAGGCAAGTGTAACAAAAGGCACGGCACGGCAAGGGCAACCAAGGTTAAGGCACGACAACGCAGGATTAGGCAATGCACGGGAAGGCAAGGAAAGGGTAACGCAAGGCAAGGCACGGTGAGGCAAGGCAAGGCTAATGCACGACAACGCACGGCTAGGCAATGCACGGCAAGGTAAGGAAAGAGTAACGGAAGGCAAGGAAGGCAAGGCAAAGCATGGCAACGCAAGCAATGCTAAGGCAAGGTGAAACAAGGCTAAGGCACGCGAACGCACGGTTAGGCAATGCACGGCAAGGCAAGGAAGGGGTAACGCAAGGCATGGCACTGGCAGGCGAGGCAAGGCTAAGGCACGACAACGCACGGCTAGGCAATGCACGGCAAGGCATGGAAAGGGTAACGCAAGGCAAGGCACGGTCAGGCGAGGCAAGGCTAAGGAATGACAACGCAATGCTAGGCAATGCACGGAAGGCAAACAAAGAGTAACGGAAGGCAGGGAATGCAAGGCAAAGCAAGTGAACGCAAGCAAGGCTATGGCAAGGTGAAAAAAGGGTAAGGCATGACAACGCAAGGCTAGGCAATCCACGGAAGGCAACCAAAGACTAACGGAAAGCAAGGAAGGCAAGGGAAAGCCAGGCAAGGCAAGGGTAACGGAAGGAAACGCACGGCAAGGGGAAACAAGGCTAAGGCACGACAACGCACGGCTAGGCAATGCACGGCAAGGCAAGGAAAGGGTAACGCAAGGCAAGGCACGGTGAGGCAAGGCAAGGCTAATGCACGACAACGCACGGCTAGGCAATGCACGGCAAGGCAAGGAAAGGGTAACGCAAGGCAAGGCACGGTCAGGCGTGGCAAGGCTAAGGCACGACAACGCAAGGCTAGGCAATGCACGGAAAGCAAGGAAAGAGTAACGGAAGGCAAGGAAGGCAAGGGAAAGCAAGGCAAGGCAAGGGTAACAGAAGGAACGGCTCGGCAAGGGGAAACAAGGCTAAGGGACGGCAACGCACGGCTAGGCAATGCACGGCCAGCCAAGGAAAGGGTAACGCAAGGCAAGGCACGGTCAGGCAAAGCAAGGCTAATGCACGACAACGCAAGGCTAGGCAGTGCCCGGTAAGGCAAGGAAAGAGTAACGGAAGGAAAGGAAGGCAAGGCAAATCCAGGCAAGGCAAGT
Organism: Macrotis lagotis; assembly: GCF_037893015.1. NCBI lineage: Eukaryota > Metazoa > Chordata > Mammalia > Peramelemorphia > Peramelidae > Macrotis > Macrotis lagotis. Next base: position 28,016 of record NW_027422194.1, on the reverse strand, counting down.
GTAACAAAAGGCACGGCACGGCAAGGGGAAACAAGGCTAAGGCACGATAACGCACGGCTAGGCAATGCACGGCAAGGCAAGGAAAGGGCAACGCAAGGCAAGGCACTGTGAGGCAAGGCAAGGCTAATGCACGACAACGCACGGCTAGGCAATGCACGGCAAGGCAAGGAAAGGCTAACGCAAGGCAAGGCACGGTCAGGCGAGGCAAGGCTAAGGCACGACAACGCAAGGCTAGGCAATGCACGGAAGGCAAGCAAAGAGTAACGGAAGGCAAGGAAGGCAAAGGAAAGCAAGGGAAGTCAAGGGTAACAGAAGGAACGGCTCGGCAAGGGGAAACAAGGCTAAGGCACGGCAACGCACGGCTAGGCAATGCACGGCCAGCCAAGGAAAGGGTAACGCAAGGCAAGGCACTGTCAGGCGAGGGAAGGCTAATGCACGACAACGCAAGGCTAGGCAGTGCACGGCTAGGCAGGGAAAGAGAAACGGAAGGAAAGGAAGGCAAGGCAAAGCAAGGCAAGGCAAGTGTAACAAAAGGCACGGCACGGCAAGGGGAAACAAGGCGAAGGAACGGCAACGCACTGCTAGGCAATGCACGGCCAGGCAAGGAAAGGGTAACGCAAGGCAAGGCACGGTGAGGCAAGGCAAGGCTAATGCACGACAATACAAGGCTAGGCAATGCACGGAAGGCAAGCAAAGAGTAACGGAAGCCAAGGAATGCAAGGCAAAGCAAGGCAACGCAAGCAAGGCTATGGCAAGGTGAAAAAAGGCTAAGGCACGACAACGCAAGGCTAGGCAATGCACGGAAGGCAAGCAAAGAGTAACGGAAGGCAAGGAAGGCAAGGCAAAGCAAGGCAACGCAAGCAAGGCTATAGCAAGGTGAAACAAGGCTATGGCACGACAACGCACGGCTAGGCAAGGAAAGGGTAACGCACGGCAAGGCACGGTGAGGCAAGGCAAGGCTAATGCACGACAACGCACGGCTAGGCAATGCACGGCAAGGAAAGGAAAGCGTAACGCAAGGCAAGGCACGGTCAGGCGAGGCAAGGCTAAGGAACGATAACGCAAGGCTAGACAATGCACGGAAGGCAAGCAAAGAGTAACGGAAGCCAAGGAATGCAAGGCAAAGCAAGGCAACGCAAGCAAGGCTATGGCAAGGTGAAAAAAGGCTAAAGCACGACAACGCAAGGCTACGCAATGCACAGAAGGCAAGCAAAGAGTAACGGAAGGCAAGGAAGGCAAGGGAAAGCAAGGCAAGGCAAGGGTAACGGAAGGAAACGCACGGCAAGGGGAAACAAGGCTAAGGCACGGCAACGCACGGCTAGGCAATGCACGGCCAGCCAAGGAAAGGGTAACGCAAGGCAAGGCACGGTCAGGCAAGGCAAGGCTAATGCACGACAACGCACGGCTAGGCAATGCACGGCAAGGCAAGGAAAGGCTAACGCAAGGCAAGGCACGGTCAGGCGAGGCAAGCCTAAGGCACGACAACGCAAGGCTAGGCAATGCACGGACGGCAAGCAAAGAGTAACGGAAGGCAAGGAAGGCAAGGCAAAAAAAGGCAACGCAAGCAAGGCTATAGCAAGGTGAAACAAAGCTAAGGCACGACAACGCACGGCTAGGCAATGCACGGCAAGTCAAGGAAAGGGTAACGCAAGGCAAGGCACGGTGAGGCAAGGCAAGGGTAATGCACGACAACGCACGGCTAGGCAATGCACGGCAAGGCAAGGAAAGGGTAACGCAAGGCAAGGCACGGTCAGGCGAGGCAAGGCTAAGGAACGACAACGCAAGGCTAGACATTGCACGGAAGGCAAGCAAAGAGTAACGGAAGGCAAGGAATGCAAGGCAAAGCAAGGCAACGCAAGCAAGGCTATGGCAAGGTGAAAAAAGGCTAAAGCACGACAACGCAAGGCTACGCAATGCACGGAAGGCAAGCAAAGAGTAAAGGAAGGTAAGGAAGGCAAGGGAAAGCAAGGCAAGGCAAGGGTAACGGAAGGAAAGGCACAGCAAGGGGAAACAAGGCTAAGGCACGACAACGCACGGCTAGGCAATGAACGGCAAGGCAAGGAAAGGGTATCGCAAGGCAAGGCACGGTGAGCAAGGCAAGGCTAATGCACGACAACGCAGGGCTAGGCAATGCACGGCAAGGCAAGGAAAGGGTCAGGCAAGGGAAGGCACGGTCAGACGAGGCAAGGGTAAGGCACGACAACGCAAGGCTAGGCAATGCACGGAAGGCAAACAAAGAGGAACGGAAGGCAAGGAAGGCAAGGGAAAGCAAGGCAAGGCAAGGGTAACGGAAGGAAACGCACGGCAAGGGGAAACAAGGCTAATGCACGACAACGCACGGCTAGGCAATGCACGGCAAGGGAAGGAAAGGGTAACGCAAGGCAAGGAACTGTCAGGCGAGGCAAGGCTAAGGCACGACAACGCAAGGCTAGGCAATGCACGGAAGGCAAGCAAAGAGTAACGGAAGGCAAGGAAGGCAAGGGAAAGCAAGGCAAGGCAAGGGTAACGGAAGGAAAGGCACGGCAAGGGGAAACAAGGCTATGGCACGACAACGCTCGGCTAGGCAATGAACGGCAAGGCAAGGAAAGGGTAACGCAAGGCAAGGCACGGTGAGGCAAGGCAAGGCTAATTCACGACAACGCACGGCTAGGCAATGCACGGCAAGGCAAGGAAAGGCTAACGCAAGGCAAGGCACGGTCAGGCGAGGCAAGGCTAAGGCACGACAACGCAAGGCTTGGCAATGCACGGAAGCCAAACAAAGAATAACGGAAAGCAAGGAAGGCAAGGGAAAGCAAGGCAAGGCAAGGGTAACGGAAGGAACGGCACGGCCAGGGGAAACAAGGCTAAGGCACGACAACGCAGGACTAGGCAATGCTCGGCAAGGCAAGGAAAGGGTAATGCAAGGCAAGGCAATGTCAGGCGAGGGAAGGCTAATGCGCGACAACGCAAGGCTAGGCAGTGCACGGCTAGGCAGGGAAAGAGAAACGGAAGGAAAGGAAGGCAAGGCAAAGCAAGGTAAGTCAAGTGTAACAAAAGGCACGGCACGGCAAGGGCAACCAAGGTTAAGGCACGACAACGCAGGATTAGGCAATGCACGGGAAGGCAAGGAAAGGGTAACGCAAGGCAAGGCACGGTGAGGCAAGGCAAGGCTAATGCACGACAACGCACGGCTAGGCAATGCACGGCAAGGTAAGGAAAGAGTAACGGAAGGCAAGGAAGGCAAGGCAAAGCATGGCAACGCAAGCAATGCTAAGGCAAGGTGAAACAAGGCTAAGGCACGCGAACGCACGGTTAGGCAATGCACGGCAAGGCAAGGAAGGGGTAACGCAAGGCATGGCACTGGCAGGCGAGGCAAGGCTAAGGCACGACAACGCACGGCTAGGCAATGCACGGCAAGGCATGGAAAGGGTAACGCAAGGCAAGGCACGGTCAGGCGAGGCAAGGCTAAGGAATGACAACGCAATGCTAGGCAATGCACGGAAGGCAAACAAAGAGTAACGGAAGGCAGGGAATGCAAGGGAAAGCAAGTGAACGCAAGCAAGGCTATGGCAAGGTGAAAAAAGGGTAAGGCATGACAACGCAAGGCTAGGCAATCCACGGAAGGCAACCAAAGACTAACGGAAAGCAAGGAAGGCAAGGGAAAGCCAGGCAAGGCAAGGGTAACGGAAGGAAACGCACGGCAAGGGGAAACAAGGCTAAGGCACGACAACGCACGGCTAGGCAATGCACGGCAAGGCAAGGAAAGGGTAACGCAAGGCAAGGCACGGTGAGGCAAGGCAAGGCTAATGCACGACAACGCACGGCTAGGCAATGCACGGCAAGGCAAGGAAAGGGTAACGCAAGGCAAGGCACGGTCAGGCGTGGCAAGGCTAAGGCACGACAACGCAAGGCTAGGCAATGCACGGAAAGCAAGGAAAGAGTAACGGAAGGCAAGGAAGGCAAGGGAAAGCAAGGCAAGGCAAGGGTAACAGAAGGAACGGCTCGGCAAGGGGAAACAAGGCTAAGGGACGGCAACGCACGGCTAGGCAATGCACGGCCAGCCAAGGAAAGGGTAACGCAAGGCAAGGCACGGTCAGGCAAGGCAAGGCTAATGCACGACAACGCAAGGCTAGGCAGTGCACGGTAAGGCAAGGAAAGAGTAACGGAAGGAAAGGAAGGCAAGGCAAATCCAGGCAAGGCAAGTGTAACAAAAGGCACGGCACGGCAAGGGGAAACAAGGCTAAGGCACGATAACGCACGGCTAGGCAATGCACGGCAAGGCAAGGAAAGGGCAACGCAAGGCAAGGCACTGTGAGGCAAGGCAAGGCTAATGCACGACAACGCACGGCTAGGCAATGCACGGCAAGGCAAGGAAAGGCTAACGCAAGGCAAGGCACGGTCAGGCGAGGCAAGGCTAAGGCACGACAACGCAAGGCTAGGCAATGCACGGAAGGCAAGCAAAGAGTAACGGAAGGCAAGGAAGGCAAAGGAAAGCAAGGGAAGTCAAGGGTAACAGAAGGAACGGCTCGGCAAGGGGAAACAAGGCTAAGGCACGGCAACGCACGGCTAGGCAATGCACGGCCAGCCAAGGAAAGGGTAACGCAAGGCAAGGCACTGTCAGGCGAGGGAAGGCTAATGCACGACAACGCAAGGCTAGGCAGTGCACGGCTAGGCAGGGAAAGAGAAACGGAAGGAAAGGAAGGCAAGGCAAAGCAAGGCAAGGCAAGTGTAACAAAAGGCACGGCACGGCAAGGGGAAACAAGGCGAAGGAACGGCAACGCACTGCTAGGCAATGCACGGCCAGGCAAGGAAAGGGTAACGCAAGGCAAGGCACGGTGAGGCAAGGCAAGGCTAATGCACGACAATACAAGGCTAGGCAATGCACGGAAGGCAAGCAAAGAGTAACGGAAGCCAAGGAATGCAAGGCAAAGCAAGGCAACGCAAGCAAGGCTATGGCAAGGTGAAAAAAGGCTAAGGCACGACAACGCAAGGCTAGGCAATGCACGGAAGGCAAGCAAAGAGTAACGGAAGGCAAGGAAGGCAAGGCAAAGCAAGGCAACGCAAGCAAGGCTATAGCAAGGTGAAACAAGGCTATGGCACGACAACGCACGGCTAGGCAAGGAAAGGGTAACGCACGGCAAGGCACGGTGAGGCAAGGCAAGGCTAATGCACGACAACGCACGGCTAGGCAATGCACGGCAAGGAAAGGAAAGGGTAACGCAAGGCAAGGCACGGTCAGGCGAGGCAAGGCTAAGGAACGATAACGCAAGGCTAGACAATGCACGGAAGGCAAGCAAAGAGTAACGGAAGCCAAGGAATGCAAGGCAAAGCAAGGCAACGCAAGCAAGGCTATGGCAAGGTGAAAAAAGGCTAAAGCACGACAACGCAAGGCTACGCAATGCACAGAAGGCAAGCAAAGAGTAACGGAAGGCAAGGAAGTCAAGGGAAAGCAAGGCAAGGGAAGGGTAACGGAAGGAAACGCACGGCAAGGGGAAACAAGGCTAAGGCACGGCAACGCACGGCTAGGCAATGCACGGCAAGGCAAGGAAAGGGTAACGCAAGGCAAGGCACGGTGAGGCAAGGCAAGGCTAATGCACGACAACGCACGGCTAGGCAATGCACGGCAAGGCAAGGAAAGGGTAACGCAAGGGAAGGCACGGTCAGACGAGGCAAGGCTAAGGCACGACAACGCAAGGTTAGGCAATGCACGGAAGGCAAGCAAAGAGTAACGGAAGGCAAGGAAGGCAAGGCAAAGCAAGGCAAGGCAAGTGTAACAAAAGGCACGGCACGGCAAGGGCAACCAAGGTTAAGGTACGACAACGCAGGATTAGGCAATGCACGGGAAGGCAAGGAAAGGGTAACGCAAGGCAAGGCACGGTGAGGCAAGGCAAAGCATGGCAACGCAAGCAATGCTAAGGCAAGGTGAAACAAGGCTAAGGCACGCGAACGCACGGTTAGGCAATGCACGGCAAGGCAAGGAAGGGGTAACGCAAAGCATGGCACTGACAGGCGAGGCAAGGCTAAGGCACGACAACGCACGGCTAGGCAATGCACGGCAACGCATGGAAAGGGTAACGCAAGGCAAGGCACGGTCAGGCGAGGCAAGGCTAAGGAATGACAACGCAATGCTAGGCAATGCACGGAAGGCAAACAAAGAGTAACGGAAGGCAAGGAATGCAAGGCAAAGCAAGTGAACGCAAGCAAGGCTATGGCAAGGTGAAAAAAGGCTAAGGCACGACAACGCAAGGCTAGGCAATCCACGGAAGGCAACCAAAGAGTAACGGAAGGCAAGGAAGGCAAGGGAAAGCAAGGCAAGGCAAGGGTAACGGAAGGAAACGCACGGCAAGGGGAAACAAGGCTAAGGCACGACAACGCACGGCTAGGCAATGCACGGCAAGGCAAGGAAAGGGTAACGCAAGGCAAGGCACGGTGAGGCAAGGCAAGGCTAATGCACGACAACGCACGGCTAGGCAATGCACGGCAAGGCAAGGAATGGGTAACGCAAGGGAAGGCACGGTCAGACGAGGCAAGGCTAAGGCACGACAACGCAAGGCTAGGCAATGCACGGAAGGCAAGCAAAGAGTAACGGAAGGCAAGGAAGGCAAGGGAAAGCAAGGGAAGTCAAGGGTAACAGAAGGAACGGCTCGGCAAGGGGAAACAAGGCTAAGGCACGGCAACGCACGGCTAGGCAATGCACGGCAAGGCAAGGAAAGGGTAACGCAAGGCAAGGCACGGTGAGGCAAGGCAAGGCTAATGCACGACAACGCACGGCTAGGCAATGCACGGCAAGGCAAGGAAAGGGTAACGCAAGGGAAGGCACGGTCAGACGAGGCAAGGCTAAGGCACGACAACGCAAGGCTAGGCAATGCACGGAAAGCAAGGAAAGAGTAACGGAAGGCAAGGAAGGCAAGGGAAAGCAAGGCAAGGCAAGGGTAACAGAAGGAACGGCTCGGCAAGGGGAAACAAGGCTAAGGGACGGCAACGCACGGCTAGGCAATGCACGGCCAGCCAAGGAAAGGGTAACGCAAGGCAAGGCACGGTCAGGCAAGGCAAGGCTAATGCACGACAACGCAAGGCTAGGCAGTGCACGGTAAGGCAAGGAAAGAGTAACGGAAGGAAAGGAAGGCAAGGCAAATCCAGGCAAGGCAAGTGTAACAAAAGGCACGGCACGGCAAGGGGAAACAAGGCTAAGGCACGATAACGCACGGCTAGGCAATGCACGGCAAGGCAAGGAAAGGGCAACGCAAGGCAAGACACGGTGAGGCAAGGCAAGGCTAATGCACGACAACGCATGGCTAGGCAATGCACGGCAAGGCAAGGAAAGGCTAACGCAAGGCAAGGCACGGTCAGGCGAGGCAAGGCTAAGGCACGACAACGCAAGGCTAGGCAATGCACGGAAGGCAAGCAAAGAGTAACGGAAGGCAAGGAAGTCAAGGGAAAGCAAGGGAAGTCAAGGGTAACAGAAGGAACGGCTCGGCAAGGGGAAACAAGGCTAAGGCACGGCAACGCACGGCTAGGCAATGCACGGCCAGCCAAGTAAAGGGTAACGCAAGGCAAGGCACTGTCAGGCGAGGGAAGGCTAATGCACGACAACGCAAGGCTAGGCAGTGCACGGCTAGGCAGGGAAAGAGAAACGGAAGGAAAGGAAGGCAAGGCAAAGCAAGGCAAGGCAAGTGTAACAAAAGGCACGGCACGGCAAGGTGAAACAAGGCTAAGGCACGAGAACGCACGGTTAGGCAATGCACGGCAAGGCAAGGAAGGGGTAACGCAAGGCAAGGAACTGACAGGCGAGGCAAGGCTAAGGCACGACAACGCACGGCTAGGCAATGCACGGCAAGGCAAGGAAAGGGTAACGCAAGGCAAGGCACGGTCAGGCGAGGCAAGGCTAAGGAATGACAACGCAAGGCTAGGCAATGCACGGAAGGCAAGCAAAGAGTAACGGAAGGCAAGGAATGCAAGGCAAAGCAAGGCAACGCAAGCAAGGCTATGGCAAGGTGAAAAAAGGCTAAGGTTCGACAACGCAAGGCTAGGCAATGCACGGCAAGGCAAGGAAAGGGTAACGCAAGGCAAGGAACTGTCAGGCGAGGCAAGGCTAAGGCACGACAACGCAAGGCTAGGCAATGCACGGAAGGCAAGCAAAGAGTAACGGAAGGCAAGCAAGGCAAGGGAAAGCAAGGCAAGGCAAGGGTAACGGAAGGAAACGCACGGCAACGGGAAACAAGGCTAAGGCATGACAAAGCACGGCTAGGCAATGCACGGCAAGGCAAGGAAAGGGTAACGAAAGGCAAGGCACGGTGAGGCAAGGCAAGGCTAATGCACGACAACGCAAGGCTAGGCAATGCACGGCAAGGCAAGGAAAGGGTAACGCAAGGGAAGGCACGGTCAGACGAGGCAAGGCTAAGGCACGACAACGCAAGGCTAGGCAATGCACGGAAGGCAAGCAAAGAGTAACGGAAGGCAAGGAAGGCAAGGGAAATCAAGGCAAGGCAAGGGTAACAGAAAGAACGGCTCGGCAAGGGGAAACAAGGCTAAGGCACGGCAACGCAAGGCTAGGCAATGCACGGCTAGGCAAGGAAAGGGTAACGCAAGGCAAGGCACGGTCAGGCAAGGCAAGGCTAATGCACGACAACGCAAGGCTAGGCAGTGCACGGTAAGGCAAGGAAAGAGTAACGGAAGGAAAGGAAGGCAAGGCAAATCCACGCAAGGCAAGTGTAACAAAAGGCAAGGCACGGCAAGGGGAAACAAGGCTAAGGCACGAGAACGCACGGCTAGGCAATGCACGGCAAGGCAAGGAAAGGCTAACTCAAGGCAAGGCACGGTCAGGCGAGGCAAGGCTAAGGCACGACAACGCAAGGCTAGGCAATGCACGGAAGGCAAGCAAAGAGTAACGGAAGGCAAGGAAGGCAAGGCAAAGCAAGGCAAGGCAAGGGTAACGGAAGGAACGGCACGGCAAGGGGAACCAAGGCTAAGGCACGACAACGCAGGACTAGGCAATGCACGGGAAGGCAAGGAAAGGGTAACGTAAGGAAGGCACGGTGAGGCAAGGCAAGGCTAATGCACGACAACGCACGGCTAGGCAATGCACGGCAAGGTAAGGAAAGAGTAACGGAAGGCAAGGAAGGCAAGGCAAAGCATGGCAACGCAAGCCATGCTAAGGCAAGGTGAAACAAGGCTAAGGCACCAGAACGCACGGTTAGGCAATGCACGGCAAGGCAAGGAAGGGGTAACGCAAGGCAAGGCACTGACAGGCGAGGGAAGGCTAATGCACGACAACGCAAGACTAGACAATGCACGGAAGGCAAGCAAAGAGTAACGGAAGGCAAGGAATGCAAGGCAAAGCAAGGCAACGCAAGCAAGTCTATGGCAAGGTGAAAAAGGGCTAAAGTACGACAACGCAAGGCTAGGCAATGCACGGAAGGCAAGGAAAGGGTCAGGCAAGGGAAGGCACGGTCAGGCGAGGCAAGGCTAAGGCACGACAACGCAAGGCTAGGCAATGCACGGAAGGCAAACAAAGAGGAACGGAAGGCAAGGAAGGCAAGGGAAAGCAAGGAAAGGCAAGGGTAACGGAAGGAAACGCACGGCAAGGGGAAACAAGGCTAATGCACGACAACGCACGGCTAGGCAATGCACGGCAAGGGAAGGAAAGGGTAACGCAAGGCAAGGAACTGTCAGGCGAGGCAAGGCTAAGGCACGACAACGCAAGGCTAGGCAATGCACGGAAGGCAAGCAACGAGTAACGGAAGGCAAGGAAGGCAAGGGAAAGCAAGGCAAGGCAAGGGTAACGGAAGGAACGGCACGGCAAGGGGAAACAAGGCGAAGGGACGGTAACGCACGGCTAGGCAATGCACGGCCAGGCAAGGACAGGGTAACGCAAGGCAAGGCACGGTGAGGCAAGGCAAGGCTAATGCACGACAATACAAGGCTAGGCAATGCACGGAAGGCAAGCAAAGAGTAACGGAAGGCAAGGAATGCAAGGCAAAGCAAGGCAACGCAAGCAAGGCTATGGCAAGTTGAAAAAAGGCGAAGGCAAGGCAACGCAAGGCTAGGCAATGCACGGAAGGCAAGCAAAGACTAACGGAAGGCAAGGAAGGCAAGGGAAAGCAAGGCAAGGCAAGGGTAACGGAAGGAAAGGCACGGCAAGGGGAAACAAGGCTAAGGCACGACAACGCTCGGCTAGGCAATGAACGGCAAGGCAAGGAAAGGGTAACGCAATGCAAGGCACGGTGAGGCAAGGCAAGGCTAATTCACGACAACGCACGGCTAGGCAATGCACGGCAAGGCAAGGAAAGGGTAACGCAAGGGAAGGCATGGTCAGACGAGGCAAGGCTAAGGCACGACAACGCAATGCTAGGCAATGCACGGAAGGCAAACAAAGAGGAACGGAAGGCAAGGAAGGCAAGGGAAAGCAAGGCAAGGCAAGGGTAACGGAAGGAAACGCACGGCAAGGGGAAACAAGGCTAAGGCACGGCAACGCACGGCTAGGCAATGCACGGCAAGGCAAGGAAAGGGTAACGCAAGGCAAGGCACGGTCAGGCATGGCAAGGCTAAGGCACGGCAACGCACGGCCAAGCAATGCACGGAAGGCAAGGAAAGGGTAACGCAAGGCAAGGCACGGTGAGGCAAGGCAAGGCTAATGCACGACAACGCACGGCTAGGCAATGCACGGCAAGGCAAGGAAAGGGTAACGCAAGGGAAGGCACGGTCAGACGAGGCAAGGCTAAGGCACGACAACGCAAGGCTAGGCAATGCACGGAAGGCAAGCAAAGAGTAACGGAAGGCAAGGAAGGCAAGGGAAAGCAAGGCAAGGCAAGGGTAACAGAAGGAACGGCTCGGCAAGGGGAAACAAGGCTAAGGGACGGCAACGCACGGCTATGCAATGCACGGGCAGGCAAGGAAAGGGTAACGAAAGGCAAGGCACGATGAAGCAAGGCAAGGCTATTGCACGACAATACAAGGATAGGCAGTGCACGGTAAGGCAAGGAAAGAGTAACGGAAGGAAAGGAAGGCAAGGCAAATCCACGCAAGGCAAGTGTAACAAAAGGCAAGGCACGGCAAGGGGAAACAAGGCTAAGGCACGACAACGCACGGCTAGGCAATGCACGGCAAGGCAAGGAAAGAGTAACGGAAGGCAAGGAAGGCAAGGCAAAGCATGGCAACGCAAGCAATGCTAAGGCAAGGTGAAACAAGGCTAAGGCACGAGAACGCACGGTTAGGCAATGCACGGCAAGGCAAGGAAGGGGTAACGCAAGGCAAGGCACTGACAGGCGAGGCAAGGCTAAGGCACGACAACGCACGGCTAGGCAATGCACGGCAAGGCAAGGAAAGGGTAACGCAAGGCAAGGCACGGTCAGGCGAGGCAAGGCTAAAGAATGACAACGCAAGGCTAGGCAATGCACGGAAGGCAAGCAAAGAGTAACGGAAGGCAAGGAAGGCAAGGGAAAGCAAGGCAAGGCAAGGGTAACAGAAGGAACGGCTCGGCAAGGGGAAACAAGGCTAAGGGACGGCAACGCACGGCTAGGCAATGCACGGCCAGCCAAGGAAAGGGTAACGCAAGGCAAGGCACGGTCAGGCAAGGCAATGCTAATGCACGACAACGCAAGGCTAGGCAGTGCACGGTAAGGCAAGGAAAGAGTAACGGAAGGAAAGGAAGGCAAGGCAAATCCAGGCAAGGCAAGTGTAAGAAAAGGCACGGCACGGCAAGGGGAAACAAGGCTAAGGCACGACAACGCACGGCTAGGCAATGCACGGGAAGGCAAGGAAAGGCTAACGCAAGGCAAGGCACGGTGAGGCAAGGCAAGGCTAATGCACGACAACGCACGGCTACGCAATGCACGGCAAGGCAAGGAAAGGCTAACGCAAGGCAAGGCACGGTGAGGCAAGGCAAGGCTAATGCACGACAACGCACGGCTAGGCAATGCACGGCAAGGCAAGGAAAGGGTAACGCAAGGGAAGGCACGGTCAGACGAGGCAAGGCTAAGGCACGACAACGCAAGGCTAGGCAATGCACGGAAGGCAAGCAAAGAGTAACGGAAGGCAAGGAAGGCAAGGGAAAGCAAGGCAAAGCAAGGCAACGCAAGCAAGGCTATGGCAAGGTGAAAAAAGGCTAAGGCACGACAACGCAAGGCTAGGCAATGCACGGAAGGCAAGCAAAGAGTAACGGAAGGCAAGGAAGGCAAGGCAAAGCAAGGCAACGCAAGCAAGGCTATAGCAAGGTGAAACAAGGCTATGGCACGACAACGCACGGCTAGGCAAGGAAAGGGTAACGCACGGCAAGGCACGGTGAGGCAAGGCAAGGCTAATGCACGACAACGCACGGCTAGGCAATGCACGGCAAGGAAAGGAAAGGGTAACGCAAGGCAAGGCACGGTCAGGCGAGGCAAGGCTAAGGAACGATAACGCAAGGCTAGACAATGCACGGAAGGCAAGCAAAGAGTAACGGAAGGCAAGGAATGCAAGGCAAAGCAAGGCAACGCAAGCAAGGCTATGGCAAGGTGAAAAAAGGCTAAAGCACGACAACGCAAGGCTACGCAATGCACAGAAGGCAAGCAAAGAGTAACGGAAGGCAAGGAAGTCAAGGGAAAGAAAGGCAAGGGAAGGGTAACGGAAGGAAACGCACGGCAAGGGGAAACAAGGCTAAGGCACGGCAACGCACGGCTAGGCAATGCACGGCAAGGCAAGGAAAGGGTAACGCAAGGCAAGGCACGGTGAGGCAAGGCAAGGCTAATGCACGACAACGCACGGCTAGGCAATGCACGGCAAGGCAAGGAAAGGGTAACGCAAGGGAAGGCACGGTCAGACGAGGCAAGGCTAAGGCACGACAACGCAAGGTTAGGCAATGCACGGAAGGCAAGCAAAGAGTAACGGAAGGCAAGGAAGGCAAGGCAAAGCAAGGCAAGGCAAGTGTAACAAAAGGCACGGCACGGCAAGGGCAACCAAGGTTAAGGTACGACAACGCAGGATTAGGCAATGCACGGGAAGGGAAGGAAAGGGTAACGCAAGGCAAGGCACGGTGAGGCAAGGCAAAGCATGGCAACGCAAGCAATGCTAAGGCAAGGTGAAACAAGGCTAAGGCACGCGAACGCACGGTTAGGCAATGCACGGCAAGGCAAGGAAGGGGTAACGCAAAGCATGGCACTGACAGGCGAGGCAACGCTAAGGCACGACAACGCACGGCTAGGCAATGCACGGCAACGCATGGAAAGGGTAACGCAAGGCAAGGCACGGTCAGGCGAGGCAAGGCTAAGGAATGACAACGCAATGCTAGGCAATGCACGGAAGGCAAACAAAGAGTAACGGAAGGCAGGGAATGCAAGGCAAAGCAAGTGAACGCAAGCAAGGCTATGGCAAGGTGAAAAAAGGCTAAGGCACGACAACGCAAGGCTAGGCAATCCACGGAAGGCAACCAAAGAGTAACGGAAGGCAAGGAAGGCAAGGGAAAGCAAGGCAAGGCAAGGGTAACGGAAGGAAACGCACGGCAAGGGGAAACAAGGCTAAGGCACGACAACGCACGGCTAGGCAATGCACGGCAAGGCAAGGAAAGGGTAACGCAAGGCAAGGCACGGTGAGGCAAGGCAAGGCTAATGCACGACAACGCACGGCTAGGCAATGCACGGCAAGGCAAGGAATGGGTAACGCAAGGGAAGGCACGGTCAGACGAGGCAAGGCTAAGGCACGACAACGCAAGGCTAGGCAATGCACGGAAGGCAAGCAAAGAGTAACGGAAGGCAAGGAAGGCAAGGGAAAGCAAGGGAAGTCAAGGGTAACAGAAGGAACGGCTCGGCAAGGGGAAACAAGGCTAAGGCACGGCAACGCACGGCTAGGCAATGCACGGCAAGGCAAGGAAAGGGTAACGCAAGGCAAGGCACGGTGAGGCAAGGCAAGGCTAATGCACGACAACGCACGGCTAGGCAATGCACGGCAAGGCAAGGAAAGGGTAACGCAAGGGAAGGCACGGTCAGACGAGGAAAGGCTAAGGCACGACAACGCAAGGCTAGGCAATGCACGGAAAGCAAGGAAAGAGTAACGGAAGGCAAGGAAGGCAAGGGAAAGCAAGGCAAGGCAAGGGTAACAGAAGGAACGTCTCGGCAAGGGGAAACAAGGCTAAGGGACGGCAACGCACGGCTAGGCAATGCACGGCCAGCCAAGGAAAGGGTAACACAAGGCAAGGCACGGTCAGGCAAGGCAAGGCTAATGCACGACAACGCAAGGCTAGGCAGTGCACGGTAAGGCAAGGAAAGAGTAACGGAAGGAAAGGAAGGCAAGGCAAATCCAGGCAAGGCAAGTGTAACAAAAGGCACGGCACGGCAAGGGGAAACAAGGCTAAGGCACGATAACGCACGGCTAGGCAATGCACGGCAAGGCAAGGAAAGGGCAACGCAAGGCAAGACACGGTGAGGCAAGGCAAGGCTAATGCACGACAACGCACGGCTAGGCAATGCACGGCAAGGCAAGGAAAGGCTAACGCAAGGCAAGGCACGGTCAGGCGAGGCAAGGCTAAGGCACGACAACGCAAGGCTAGGCAATGCACGGAAGGCAAGCAAAGAGTAACGGAAGGCAAGGAAGTCAAGGGAAAGCAAGGGAAGTCAAGGGTAACAGAAGGAACGGCTCGGCAAGGGGAAACAAGGCTAAGGCACGGCAACGCACGGCTAGGCAATGCACGGCCAGCCAAGTAAAGGGTAACGCAAGGCAAGGCACTGTCAGGCGAGGGAAGGCTAATGCACGACAACGCAAGGCTAGGCAGTGCACGGCTAGGCAGGGAAAGAGAAACGGAAGGAAAGGAAGGCAAGGCAAAGCAAGGCAAGGCAAGTGTAACAAAAGGCACGGCACGGCAAGGTGAAACAAGGCTAAGGCACGAGAACGCACGGTTAGGCAATGCACGGCAAGGCAAGGAAGGGGTAACGCAAGGCAAGGCACTGACAGGCGAGGCAAGGCTAAGGCACGACAACGCACGGCTAGGCAATGCACGGCAAGGCAAGGAAAGGGTAACGCAAGGCAAGGCACGGTCAGGCGAGGCAAGGCTAAGGAATGACAACGCAAGGCTAGGCAATGCACGGAAGGCAAGCAAAGAGTAACGGAAGGCAAGGAATGCAAGGCAAAGCAAGGCAACGCAAGCAAGGCTATGGCAAGGTGAAAAAAGGCTAAGGTTCGACAACGCAAGGCTAGGCAATGCACGGCAAGGCAAGGAAAGGGTAACGCAAGGCAAGGAACTGTCAGGCGAGGCAAGGCTAAGGCACGACAACGCAAGGCTAGGCAATGCACGGAAGGCAAGCAAAGAGTAACGGAAGGCAAGCAAGGCAAGGGAAAGCAAGGCAAGGCAAGGGTAACGGAAGGAAACGCACGGCAACGGGAAACAAGGCTAAGGCATGACAAAGCACGGCTAGGCAATGCACGGCAAGGCAAGGAAAGGGTAACGAAAGGCAAGGCACGGTGAGGCAAGGCAAGGCTAATGCACGACAACGCAAGGCTAGGCAATGCACGGCAAGGCAAGGAAAGGGTAACGCAAGGGAAGGCACGGTCAGACGAGGCAAGGCTAAGGCACGACAACGCAAGGCTAGGCAATGCACGGAAGGCAAGCAAAGAGTAACGGAAGGCAAGGAAGGCAAGGGAAATCAAGGCAAGGCAAGGGTAACAGAAGGAACGGCTCGGCAAGGGGAAACAAGGCTAAGGCACGGCAACGCAAGGCTAGGCAATGCACGGCTAGGCAAGGAAAGGGTAACGCAAGGCAAGGCACGGTCAGGCAAGGCAAGGCTAATGCACGACAACGCAAGGCTAGGCAGTGCACGGTAAGGCAAGGAAAGAGTACCGGAAGGAAAGGAAGGCAAGGCAAATCCACGCAAGGCAAGTGTAACAAAAGGCAAGGCACGGCAAGGGGAAACAAGGCTAAGGCACGAGAACGCACGGCTAGGCAATGCACGGCAAGGCAAGGAAAGGCTAACTCAAGGCAAGGCACGGTCAGGCGAGGCAAGGCTAAGGCACGACAACGCAAGGCTAGGCAATGCACGGAAGGCAAGCAAAGAGTAACGGAAGGCAAGGAAGGCAAGGCAAAGCAAGGCAAGGCAAGGGTAACGGAAGGAACGGCACGGCAAGGGGAACCAAGGCTAAGGCACGACAACGCAGGACTAGGCAATGCACGGGAAGGCAAGGAAAGGGTAACGTAAGGAAGGCACGGTGAGGCAAGGCAAGGCTAATGCACGACAACGCACGGCTAGGCAATGCACGGCAAGGTAAGGAAAGAGTAACGGAAGGCAAGGAAGGCAAGGCAAAGCATGGCAACGCAAGCCATGCTAAGGCAAGGTGAAACAAGGCTAAGGCACCAGAACGCACGGTTAGGCAATGCACGGCAAGGCAAGGAAGGGGTAACGCAAGGCAAGGCACTGACAGGCGAGGGAAGGCTAATGCACGACAACGCAAGACTAGACAATGCACGGAAGGCAAGCAAAGAGTAACGGAAGGCAAGGAATGCAAGGCAAAGCAAGGCAACGCAAGCAAGTCTATGGCAAGGTGAAAAAGGGCTAAAGTACGACAACGCAAGGCTACGCAATGCACGGAAGGCAAGCAAAGGGTAACGGAAGGCAAGGAAGGCAAGGGAAAGCAAGGCAAGCCAAGGGTAACAGAAGGAACGGCTCGGCAAGGGGAAACAAGGCTAAGGGACGGCAACGCATGGCTAGGCAATGCACGGCCAGCCAAGGAAAGGGTAACGCAAGGCAAGGCACGGTCAGGCAAGGCAAGGCTAATGCACGACAACGCACGGCTAGGCAATGCACGGCAAGGCAAGGAAAGGCTAACGCAAGGCAAGGCACGGTCAGGCGAGGCAAGCCTAAGGCACGACAACGCAAGGCTAGGCAATGCACGGACGGCAAGCAAAGAGTAACGGAAGGCAAGGAAGGCAAGGCAAAAAAAGGCAACGCAAGCAAGGCTATAGCAAGGTGAAACAAAGCTAAGGCACGACAACGCACGGCTAGGCAATGCACGGCAAGTCAAGGAAAGGGTAACGCAAGGCAAGGCACGGTGAGGCAAGGCAAGGGTAATGCACGACAACGCACGGCTAGGCAATGCACGGCAAGGCAAGGAAAGGGTAACGCAAGGCAAGGCACGGTCAGGCGAGGCAAGGCTAAGGAACGACAACGCAAGGCTAGACATTGCACGGAAGGCAAGCAAAGAGTAACGGAAGGCAAGGAATGCAAGGCAAAGCAAGGCAACGCAAGCAAGGCTATGGCAAGGTGAAAAAAGGCTAAAGCACGACAACGCAAGGCTACGCAATGCACGGAAGGCAAGCAAAGAGTAAAGGAAGGTAAGGAAGGCAAGGGAAAGCAAGGCAAGGCAAGGGTAACGGAAGGAAAGGCACAGCAAGGGGAAACAAGGCTAAGGCACGACAACGCACGGCTAGGCAATGAACGGCAAGGCAAGGAAAGGGTATCGCAAGGCAAGGCACGGTGAGCAAGGCAAGGCTAATGCACGACAACGCAGGGCTAGGCAATGCACGGCAAGGCAAGGAAAGGGTCAGGCAAGGGAAGGCACGGTCAGACGAGGCAAGGGTAAGGCACGACAACGCAAGGCTAGGCAATGCACGGAAGGCAAACAAAGAGGAACGGAAGGCAAGGAAGGCAAGGGAAAGCAAGGAAAGGCAAGGGTAACGGAAGGAAACGCACGGCAAGGGGAAACAAGGCTAATGCACGACAACGCACGGCTAGGCAATGCACGGCAAGGGAAGGAAAGGGTAACGCAAGGCAAGGAACTGTCAGGCGAGGCAAGGCTAAGGCACGACAACGCAAGGCTAGGCAATGCACGGAAGGCAAGCAAAGAGTAACGGAAGGCAAGGAAGGCAAGGGAAAGCAAGGCAAGGCAAGGGTAACGGAAGGAACGGCACGGCAAGGGGAAACAAGGCGAAGGGACGGTAACGCACGGCTAGGCAATGCACGGCCAGGCAAGGACAGGGTAACGCAAGGCAAGGCACGGTGAGGCAAGGCAAGGCTAATGCACGACAATACAAGGCTAGGCAATGCACGGAAGGCAAGCAAAGAGTAACGGAAGGCAAGGAATGCAAGGCAAAGCAAGGCAACGCAAGCAAGTCTATGGCAAGGTGAAAAAAGGCGAAGGCACGGCAACGCAAGGCTAGGCAATGCACGGAAGGCAAGCAAAGAGTAACGGAAGGCAAGGAAGGCAAGGCAAAGAAAGGCAACGCAAGCAAGGCTATAGCAAGGTGAAACAAGGCTAAGGCACGACAACGCATGGCTAGGCAATGCACGGCAAGGCAAGGAAAGGGTAACGCAAGGCAAGGCACGGTGAGGCAAGGCAAGGCTAATGCACGACAACGCACGGCTAGGCAATGCACGGCAAGGCAAGGAAAGGGTAACGCAAGGCAAGGCACGGTCAGGCGAGACAAGGCTAAGGAACGACAATGCAAGGCTAGACATTGCACGGAAGGCAAGCAAAGTGTAACGGAAGGCAAGGAATGCAAGGCAAAGCAAGGCAACGCAAGCAAGGCTATGGCAAGGAGAAAAAAGGCTAAAGCACGACAACGCAAGGCTACGCAATGCACGGAAGGCAAGCAAAGAGTAACGGAAGGCAAGGAAGGCAAGGGAAAGCAAGGCAAGGCAAGGGTAACGGAAGGAAAGTCACGGCAAGGGGAAACAAGGCAAAGGCACGACAACGCTCGACTAGGCAATGAACGGCAAGGCAAGGAAAGGGTAACGCAAGGCAAGGCACGGTGAGGAAAGGCAAGGCTAATGCACGACAATACAAGGCTAGGCAATGCACGGAAGGCAAGCAAAGAGTAACGGAAGGCAAGGAATGCAAGGCAAAGCAAGGCAACGCAAGCAAGGCTATGGCAAGGTGAAAAAAGGCGAAGGCACGGCAACGCAAGGCTAGGCAATGCACGGAAGGCAAGCAAAGACTAACGGAAGGCAAGGAAGGCAAGGGAAAGCAAGGAAGGCAAGGGTAACGGAAGGAAAGGCACGGCAAGGGGAAACAAGGCTAAGGCACGACAACGCTCGGCTAGGCAATGAACGGCAAGGCAAGGAAAGGGTAACGCAATGCAAGGCACGGTGAGGCAAGGCAAGGCTAAGGCACGGCAACGCACGGCCAAGCAATGCACGGAAGGCAAGGAAAGGGTAACGCAAGGCAAGGCACGGTGAGGCAAGGCAAGGCTAATGCACGACAACGCACGGCTAGGCAATGCACGGCAAGGCAAGGAAAGGGTAACGCAAGGGAAGGCACGGTCAGACGAGGCAAGGCTAAGGCACGACAACGCAAGGCTAGGCAATGCACGGAAGGCAAGCAAAGAGTAACGGAAGGCAAGGAAGGCAAGGGAAAGCAAGGCAAGGCAAGGGTAACAGAAGGAACGGCTCGGCAAGGGGAAACAAGGCTAAGGGACGGCAACGCACGGCTATGCAATGCACGGGCAGGCAAGGAAAGGGTAACGAAAGGCAAGGCACGATGAAGCAAGGCAAGGCTATTGCACGACAATACAAGGATAGGCAGTGCACGGTAAGGCAAGGAAAGAGTAACGGAAGGAAAGGAAGGCAAGGCAAATCCACGCAAGGCAAGTGTAACAAAAGGCAAGGCACGGCAAGGGGAAACAAGGCTAAGGCACGACAACGCACGGCTAGGCAATGCACGGCAAGGCAAGGAAAGAGTAACGGAAGGCAAGGAAGGCAAGGCAAAGCATGGCAACGCAAGCAATGCTAAGGCAAGGTGAAACAAGGCTAAGGCACGAGAACGCACGGTTAGGCAATGCACGGCAAGGCAAGGAAGGGGTAACGCAAGGCAAGGCACTGACAGGCGAGGCAAGGCTAAGGCACGACAACGCACGGCTAGGCAATGCACGGCAAGGCAAGGAAAGGGTAACGCAAGGCAAGGCACGGTCAGGCGAGGCAAGGCTAAAGAATGACAACGCAAGGCTAGGCAATGCACGGAAGGCAAGCAAAGAGTAACGGAAGGCAAGGAAGGCAAGGGAAAGCAAGGCAAGGCAAGGGTAACAGAAGGAACGGCTCGGCAAGGGGAAACAAGGCTAAGGGACGGCAACGCACGGCTAGGCAATGCACGGCCAGCCAAGGAAAGGGTAACGCAAGGCAAGGCACGGTCAGGCAAGGCAAGGCTAATGCACGACAACGCAAGGCTAGGCAGTGCACGGTAAGGCAAGGAAAGAGTAACGGAAGGAAAGGAAGGCAAGGCAAATCCAGGCAAGGCAAGTGTAAGAAAAGGCAACGGCACGGCAAGGGGAAACAAGGCTAAGGCACGACAACGCACGGCTAGGCAATGCACGGGAAGGCAAGGAAAGGCTAACGCAAGGCAAGGCACGGTGAGGCAAGGCAAGGCTAATGCACGACAACGCACGGCTACGCAATGCACGGCAAGGCAAGGAAAGGCTAACGCAAGGCAAGGCACGGTCAGGCGAGGCAAGGCTAAGGCACGACAACGCAAGGCTACGCAATGCACGGAAGGCAAGCAAAGAGTAACGGAAGGCAAGGAAGGCAAGGGAAAGCAAGGCAAGGAAAGGGTAACGGAAGGAACGGCACGGCAAGGGGAAACAAGGCTAAGGCACGACAACGCAGGACTAGGCAATGCACGGGAAGGCAAGGAAAGGGTAACGCAAGGCAAGGCACGGTGAGGCAAGGCAAGGCTAATGCACGACAACGCACGGCTAGGCAATGCACGGCAAGGTAAGGAAAGAGTAACGGAAGGCAAGGAAGGCAAGGCAAAGCATGGCAACGCAAGCAATGCTAAGGCAAGGTGAAACAAGGCTAAGGCACGAGAACGCACGGTTAGGCAATGCACGGCAAGGCAAGGAATCGGTAACGCAAGTCAAGGCACGGTAAGGCAAGGCAAGGCTAATGCACGAGAACGCACGGCTAGACAATGTACGGCAAGGCAAGGAAAGGGTAACGCAAGGCAAGTCACGGTCAGGCGAGGCAAGCCTAAGGAACGACAACGCAAGGCTAGGCAATGCACGGAAGGCAAGCAAAGAGTAACGGAAGGCAAGGAATGCAAGGCAAAGCAAGGCAACGCAAGGGTAACGGAAGGAAAGGCATGGCAACGTGAAAAAAGGCTAAAGCACGACAACGCAAGGCTACGCAATGCACGGCAACGCAAGGAAAGGGTAACGCAAGGCAAGGAACAGTCAGGCGAGGCAAGGCTAAGGCACGACAACGCAAGGCTAGGCAATGCACGGAAGGCAAGCAAAGAGTAACGGAAGGCAAGGAAGGCAAGGGAAAGCAAGGCAAGGCAAGGGTAACGGAAGGAAACGCACGGCAAGGGGAAACAAGGCTAAGGCACGACAACGCACGGCTAGGCAATGCACGGCAAGGCAAGGAAAGGGTAACGCAAGGCAAGGCACGGTGAGGCAAGGCAAGGCTAATGCACGACAACGCACGGCTAGGCAATGCACGGCAAGGCAAAGCAAGGCAAGGCAAGTGTAACAAAAGGCACGGCACGGCAAGGGGAAACAAGGCGAAGGGACGGTAACGCACGGCTAGGCAATGCACGGCCAGGCAAGGAAAGGGAAACGCAAGGCAAGGCACGGTGAGGCAAGCCAAGGCTAATGCACGACAATACAAGTCTAGGCAATGCACGGAAGGCAAGCAAAGAGTAACGGAAGGCAAGGAATGCAAGGCAAAGCAAGGCAACGCAAGCAAGGCTATGGCAAGGTGAAAAAAGGCTAAGGCACGACAACGCAAGGCTAGGCAATGCACGGAAGGCAAGCAAAGAGTAACGGAAGGCAAGGGAAACAAGGCAAGGCAAGGTAACGCAAGGAACGGCTATAGCAAGGGGAAACAAGGCTAAGGCACGACAACGCACAGGCTAGGCAATGCACGGCAAGGCAAGGAAAGGGTAACGCAAGGCAAGGCACGGTGAGGCAAGGCAAGGCTAATGCACGACAACGCAAGGCTAGGCAGTGCACGGTAAGGCAAGGAAAGAGTAACGGAAGGAAAGGAAGGCAAGGCAAATCCAGGCAACGCAAGCAAGGCTATGGCAAGGTGAAAAAAGGCTAAAGCACGACAACGCAAGGCTACGCAATGCACGGAAGGCAAGCAAAGAGTAAAGGAAGGCAAGGAAGGCAAGGGAAATCCAGGCAAGGCAAGTGTAAGAAAAGGCACGGCACGGCAAGGGGAAACAAGGCTAAGGCACGACAACGCACGGCTAGGCAATGCACGGCAAGGCAAGGAAAGGGTATCGCAAGGCAAGGCACGGTGAGCAAGGCAAGGCTAATGCACGACAACGCAGGGCTAGGCAATGCACGGCAAGGCAAGGAAAGGGTCAGGCAAGGGAAGGCACGGTCAGACCAGGCAAGGCTAAGGCACGACAACGCAAGGCTAGGCAATGCACGGAAGGCAAGCAAAGAGTAACGGAAGGCAAGGAAGGCAAGGGAAAGCAAGGCAAGTGAAAGGGTAACGGACAGGAACGGCACGGCAAGGGGAAAAATGGCTAAGGCACGACAACGCACGGACTAGGCAATGCACGGCAAGGCAAGGAAAGGGTAACGCAAGGCAAGGCACTGTCAGGCGAGGGAAGGCTAATGCACGACAACGCAAGGCTAGGCAGTGCACGGCTAGGCAGGGAAAGAGTAACGGAAGGAAAGGAAGGCAAGGCAAAGCAAGGCAAGGCAAGTGTAACAAAAGGCACGGCACGGTGGGGAAACAAGGCGAAGGGACGGAAACGCACGGACTAGGCAATGCACGGCAAGGCAAGGAAAGGGTAACGCAAGGCAAGGCACTGTCAGGCGAGGGAAGGCTAATGCACGACAACGCAAGGCTAGGCAGTGCACGGCTAGGCAAGGTAAGAGTAACGGAAGGAAAGGAAGGCAAGGCAAAGCAAGGCAAGGCAAGTGTAACAAAAGGCACGGCACGGCAAGGGGAAACAAGGCTAAGGGACGACAACGCACGGCTAGGCAATGCACGGAAGGCAAGCAAAGAGTAACGGAAGGCAAGGAAGGCAAGGCAAAGCAAGGCAACGCAAGCAAGGCTATAGGCAAGGTGAAGCAAGGCTAAGGCACGGCAACGCACGGCTAGGCAATGCACGGCAAGGCAAGGAAAGGGTAACGCAAGGCAAGGCACGGTCAGGCAAGGCAAGGCTAATGCACGACAACGCAAGGCTAGGCAATGCACGGAAGGCAAGCAAAGAGTAACGGAAGGCAAGGAATGCAAGGCAAAGCAAGGCAACGCAAGCAAGGCTATGGCAAGGTGAAAAAAGGCTAAGGCACGACAACGCAAGGCTAGGCAATGCACGGAAGGCAAGCAAAGAGTAACGGAAGGCAAGGAAGGCAAGGCAAAGAAAGGCAACGCAAGCAAGGCTATAGCAAGGTGAAACAAAGCTAAGGCACGACAACGCACGGCTAGGCAATGCACGGCAAGGCAAGGAAAGGGTAACGCAAGGCAAGGCACGGTGAGGCAAGGCAAGGCTAATGCACGACAACGCACGGCTAGGCAATGCACGGCAAGGCAAGGAAAGGGTAACGCAAGGCAAGGCACGGTCAGGCGAGGCAAGGCTAAGGAACGACAACGCAAGGCTAGACATTGCACGGAAGGCAAGCAAAGAGTAACGGAAGGCAAGGAATGCAAGGCAAAGCAAGGCAACGCAAGCAAGGCTATGGCAAGGTGAAAAAAGGCTAAAGCACGACAACGCAAGGCTACGCAATGCACGGAAGGCAAGCAAAGAGTAAAGGAAGGTAAGGAAGGCAAGGGAAAGCAAGGCAAGGCAAGGGTAACGGAAGGAAAGGCACAGCAAGGGGAAACAAGGCTAAGGCACGACAACGCACGGCTAGGCAATGAACGGCAAGGCAAGGAAAGGGTATCGCAAGGCAAGGCACGGTGAGCAAGGCAAGGCTAATGCACGACAACGCAGGGCTAGGCAATGCACGGCAAGGCAAGGAAAGGGTCAGGCAAGGGAAGGCACGGTCAGACGAGGCAAGGGTAAGGCACGACAACGCAAGGCTAGGCAATGCACGGAAGGCAAACAAAGAGGAACGGAAGGCAAGGAAGGCAAGGGAAAGCAAGGAAAGGCAAGGGTAACGGAAGGAAACGCACGGCAAGGGGAAACAAGGCTAATGCACGACAACGCACGGCTAGGCAATGCACGGCAAGGGAAGGAAAGGGTAACGCAAGGCAAGGAACTGTCAGGCGAGGCAAGGCTAAGGCACGACAACGCAAGGCTAGGCAATGCACGGAAGGCAAGCAAAGAGTAACGGAAGGCAAGGAAGGCAAGGGAAAGCAAGGCAAGGCAAGGGTAACGGAAGGAACGGCACGGCAAGGGGAAACAAGGCGAAGGGACGGTAACGCACGGCTAGGCAATGCACGGCCAGGCAAGGACAGGGTAACGCAAGGCAAGGCACGGTGAGGCAAGGCAAGGCTAATGCACGACAATACAAGGCTAGGCAATGCACGGAAGGCAAGCAAAGAGTAACGGAAGGCAAGGAATGCAAGGCAAAGCAAGGCAACGCAAGCAAGTCTATGGCAAGGTGAAAAAAGGCGAAGGCACGGCAACGCAAGGCTAGGCAATGCACGGAAGGCAAGCAAAGAGTAACGGAAGGCAAGGAAGGCAAGGCAAAGAAAGGCAACGCAAGCAAGGCTATAGCAAGGTGAAACAAGGCTAAGGCACGACAACGCATGGCTAGGCAATGCACGGCAAGGCAAGGAAAGGGTAACGCAAGGCAAGGCACGGTGAGGCAAGGCAAGGCTAATGCACGACAACGCACGGCTAGGCAATGCACGGCAAGGCAAGGAAAGGGTAACGCAAGGCAAGGCACGGTCAGGCGAGACAAGGCTAAGGAACGACAATGCAAGGCTAGACATTGCACGGAAGGCAAGCAAAGTGTAACGGAAGGCAAGGAATGCAAGGCAAAGCAAGGCAACGCAAGCAAGGCTATGGCAAGGTGAAAAAAGGCTAAAGCACGACAACGCAAGGCTACGCAATGCACGGAAGGCAAGCAAAGAGTAACGGAAGGCAAGGAAGGCAAGGGAAAGCAAGGCAAGGCAAGGGTAACGGAAGGAAAGTCACGGCAAGGGGAAACAAGGCAAAGGCACGACAACGCTCGACTAGGCAATGAACGGCAAGGCAAGGAAAGGGTAACGCAAGGCAAGGCACGGTGAGGAAAGGCAAGGCTAATGCACGACAATACAAGGCTAGGCAATGCACGGAAGGCAAGCAAAGAGTAACGGAAGGCAAGGAATGCAAGGCAAAGCAAGGCAACGCAAGCAAGGCTATGGCAAGGTGAAAAAAGGCGAAGGCACGGCAACGCAAGGCTAGGCAATGCACGGAAGGCAAGCAAAGACTAACGGAAGGCAAGGAAGGCAAGGGAAAGCAAGGCAAGGCAAGGGTAACGGAAGGAAAGGCACGGCAAGGGGAAACAAGGCTAAGGCACGACAACGCTCGGCTAGGCAATGAACGGCAAGGCAAGGAAAGGGTAACGCAATGCAAGGCACGGTGAGGCAAGGCAAGGCTAATTTACGACAACGCACGGCTAGGCAATGCACGGCAAGGCAAGGAAAGGGTAACGCAAGGGAAGGCATGGTCAGACGAGGCAAGGCTAAGGCACGACAACGCAATGCTAGGCAATGCACGGAAGGCAAACAAAGAGGAACGGAAGGCAAGGAAGGCAAGGGAAAGCAAGGCAAGGCAAGGGTAACGGAAGGAAACGCACGGCAAGGGGAAACAAGGCTAAGGCACGGCAACGCACGGCTAGGCAATGCACGGCAAGGCAAGGAAAGGGTAACGCAAGGCAAGGCACGGTCAGGCATGGCAAGGCTAAGGCACGGCAACGCACGGCCAAGCAATGCACGGAAGGCAAGGAAAGGGTAACGCAAGGCAAGGCACGGTGAGGCAAGGCAAGGCTAATGCACGACAACGCACGGCTAGGCAATGCACGGCAAGGCAAGGAAAGGGTAACGCAAGGGAAGGCACGGTCAGACGAGGCAAGGCTAAGGCACGACAACGCAAGGCTAGGCAATGCACGGAAGGCAAGCAAAGAGTAACGGAAGGCAAGGAAGGCAAGGGAAAGCAAGGCAAGGCAAGGGTAACAGAAGGAACGGCTCGGCAAGGGGAAACAAGGCTAAGGGACGGCAACGCACGGCTATGCAATGCACGGGCAGGCAAGGAAAGGGTAACGAAAGGCAAGGCACGATGAAGCAAGGCAAGGCTATTGCACGACAATACAAGGATAGGCAGTGCACGGTAAGGCAAGGAAAGAGTAACGGAAGGAAAGGAAGGCAAGGCAAATCCACGCAAGGCAAGTGTAACAAAAGGCAAGGCACGGCAAGGGGAAACAAGGCTAAGGCACGACAACGCACGGCTAGGCAATGCACGGCAAGGCAAGGAAAGAGTAACGGAAGGCAAGGAAGGCAAGGCAAAGCATGGCAACGCAAGCAATGCTAAGGCAAGGTGAAACAAGGCTAAGGCACGAGAACGCACGGTTAGGCAATGCACGGCAAGGCAAGGAAGGGGTAACGCAAGGCAAGGCACTGACAGGCGAGGCAAGGCTAAGGCACGACAACGCACGGCTAGGCAATGCACGGCAAGGCAAGGAAAGGGTAACGCAAGGCAAGGCACGGTCAGGCGAGGCAAGGCTAAAGAATGACAACGCAAGGCTAGGCAATGCACGGAAGGCAAGCAAAGAGTAACGGAAGGCAAGGAAGGCAAGGGAAAGCAAGGCAAGGCAAGGGTAACAGAAGGAACGGCTCGGCAAGGGGAAACAAGGCTAAGGGACGGCAACGCACGGCTAGGCAATGCACGGCCAGCCAAGGAAAGGGTAACGCAAGGCAAGGCACGGTCAGGCAAGGCAAGGCTAATGCACGACAACGCAAGGCTAGGCAGTGCACGGTAAGGCAAGGAAAGAGTAACGGAAGGAAAGGAAGGCAAGGCAAATCCAGGCAAGGCAAGTGTAAGAAAAGGCACGGCACGGCAAGGGGAAACAAGGCTAAGGCACGACAACGCACGGCTAGGCAATGCACGGGAAGGCAAGGAAAGGCTAACGCAAGGCAAGGCACGGTGAGGCAAGGCAAGGCTAATGCACGACAACGCACGGCTACGCAATGCACGGCAAGGCAAGGAAAGGCTAACGCAAGGCAAGGCACGGTCAGGCGAGGCAAGGCTAAGGCACGACAACGCACGGCTAGGCAATGCACGGCAAGGCAAGCAAAGAGTAACGGAAGGCAAGGCACGGCAGAGGGAAAGCAAGGCAAGGAAAGGGTAACGGAAGGCTACGGCACGGCACGGGGAAAGCAAGGCTAAGGCACGACAACGCAGGACAAGGCAATGCACGGGAAAGCAAGGAAAGGGTAACGCAAGGCAAGGCACGGTGAGGCAAGGCAAGGCTAATGCACGACAACGCACGGCTAGGCAATGCACGGCAAGGTAAGGAAAGAGTAACGGAAGGCAAGGAAGGCAAGGCAAAGCAAGGCAACGCAAGCAAGGCTATAGGCAAGGTGAAACAAGGCTATGGCACGACAACGCACGGTTAGGCAATGCACGGCAAGGCAAGGAATGGGTAACGCAAGGCAAGGCACGGTCAGGCAAGGCAAGGCTAAGGCACGACAACGCACGGCTAGGCAATGCACGGCAAGGAAAGGAAAGGGTAACGCAAGGCAAGGCACGGTCAGGCGAGGCAAGGCTAAGGAACGATAACGCAAGGCTAGGGAATGCACGGAAGGCAAGCAAAGAGTAACGGAAGGCAAGGAATGCAAGGGAAAGCAAGGCAAGGCAAGGGTAACGGAAGGAACGGCACGGCAAGGGGAAACAAGGCTATGGCACGACAACGCACGGCTAGGCAATGCATGGCAAGGCAAGGAAAGGGTAACGCAAGGCAAGGCACAGTTAGGCGAGGCAAGGCTAAGGCACGACAACGCAAGGCTAGGCAATGCACGGAAGGCAAGCAAAGAGTAACGGAAGGCAAGGAAGGCAAGGGAAAGCAAGGCAAGGCAAGGGTAACGGAAGGAATGGCACGGCAAGGGGAAACAAGGCTAAGGCACGGCAACGCACGGCTAGGCAATGCACGGCAAGGCAAGGAAAGGGTAACGCAAGGCAAGGCACTGTCAGGCGACGGAAGGCTA